>NC_052065.1:70684997-70862497 GCF_903992535.2 Arvicola amphibius
AAAGTAAGACTAATAAAGCTTTAGCAATCTAGTAATGTTGAAATATGATTATTTTTATGTCTCTGGTTGAAACTACTACTAAGATTCTTCTTAAAGAATAAGCAAAAATCTTTCAAAAATCAGATATAATAGATTTCATGGCTGAACTACTTAAAATTAAATATATTTTTTCTAGGATTTTATAGAAGTTTTAAAAACACATTTCAAGTATTTTTACATTTGACATGCATTTTTATTGTAGCCATTATTTTTTGTCCTTCCTTCATAGAATATGCCTGTTTTAACAATGTGTTTTTCCAGTTGAAGATTATTGGGGAAAAAGATAGTTATCTTGAAATGCACACCTGTTAGGCAACCAACAGAATACATCATATCCCCCACCCCCAATCACAAACTGTCTGAGGCATTTTTCTCTGATAACGAAGACACACTGAATGAGGTATCATCAGGATCCGGTGAGGCGTGACTGAAATCCATCTCTTCTAATTCAGGAGGTAAATCTGACAGCAGTGCCTTATCAGAAAAAAAAATCAATTGTTGTGGATTAGTATGCAGACAGATATTTTCCAACTTTATGTTAATAGTTGTAATTCTTTTGTTTTAATTTACTCCTATGAATTTAAAGAAACACTTATTTTTAATGATCTTACACAATTCCTTATCTTAAACAGTATTTTTCATATAATGCTATGAAAGAACTAAATATTAGATGCCAAGTATGTGGATTATGTGGAGTAGAATCTTAACAAAGGAGAAATCAAGAGGGAAATGATTTCTCTCATTCTGATGAGACCTGCAGCATTCAGAGTGGTTCAGAGTGGCATGGGTGAAGCCATAAGCAACTATCCCAAACCAAGGATTTTTTTAACCAAAGGCTTTTAAACAGTTGCAGTAAGTGATTTTCATACTAGTTTTGTGTGTTCACTGCTCACTGCTCACTGCTAAAGGGCTTTAAAATTTCATTCTTTAATTAAAATAGTCATGCCTAGCTATCTTATCCTTTAATGAAAACAGCATTTCAACAAAGACCTATTTTGTTCTTTGTTAAAAGAACGAATTTAGCAGTTAGGTGGGAAATTCTTCTATTGTACTTTAGATAAAATTTTAACAATTTGAAACTATCGTGTGACATTTTTGTTTGTTTCCTTTCCTTAGACTATGTCCATACAGGTGACGAAGCACCTAGCAGGATCTGTTCAATATAGGATTATGGCTGTTGTAACAAGGTATCTATCTGCTCATTTCTTTAGTGTGACAATTAGGATATGCTAACATTCTTGATCTAAGCTTGACCATGTTCTAATTGTCCCATCTGTATTTGTAGAACATGTATCTATACTTGAGAAATAAACAATCAAGATTTATGTGCTTGACAGTGCTCATGCCCATTAAACTTTAAGAAATCAGAAGTAAAACAGCATAGTCTGTCTGGAAAATTTTCAACAGCATTACTTGTATCGTGGGTTTTGGGAGTATTAGTAAACAAGAACCAAGGCAATAGGAAAAAATGTAAGCTGGCCATTGTCCAAATAAGGAACGGAAAGATGGGGTATGCTGGGGAAAAATACACTGTCAAAATAAGACATGATTCTCCTCAATAAAACAGTGAGTTACACATCCTTTAATTTTTGCCTTGCAGCACACAAATGACAAGAAAACATTTTATTTTTTGTCAGGCTATGTAATGAAAAGCTAACTTATATGTGGAGAAAGTTATTTATTTTGTACCACTAAATTACCCATAGATTTCTTGCTGAAACTAAGTGCACTTCCATATGAACGTACCATAAAGATACCACTTGCTTTCTGAGGTACTAAGCTGCAGTAATAAGGCACATGCCATTTTCTTCTAGAACAGTAAGCTACTGCTGATCCAGTTCAGGTACAATGGGGCCTTTGCTAATGTTGGCTGTTTAGAATGTGAGTGGGTACATCAAACACTAGATTGAGCTCGCTCTAAAGTTTTGAACATACCATATTAAGAATGGAAAGGGGTTCCAATTGGCACTCATTGACCATGAGCTTTGCATATGGGAAAGTCAAGTGGATTAGAAAATTTCATACTGTAAATTCTAGTGGAGAGATGTACAAACTAGAAAAACATTGCTATTTATCTTTTCTTTGTTGTATTGCATATAGTTTGCTGACTAAAATAAGAATTGATCATGAACTTCCAAGACTGATCAGAGGCCGAGTTCACAGGTGTGTTGGACACTAAGACCCAGACAACAGCATTTTCAAGTGTGTTTCTGTTAGACCAGCATCTGCTTCTGAACAAAAGACTTTCCAAGATTTTGTTAAAATTGTCGATGCGGAGATGAAGTATCATACTAAAGTAATGAATGAAATGTAAACAGTGACAAAGGGAGTTATGCAGTGCAAACTGAAGCATTTGCTATTATTAATTTATCTCTTACATGGGTTTATCTCTATTATTTTTCTGTATTTCACTTCTTTTTATGAAAATAAAACTTTTTAAAAATAAAAAAGAATAGAATTTAAAATGTTCAATAAATGAGGTAGTTCATAACACTATTGACGCATAGATTCCACCTCAAAATTCTTTCAATATCTTACTGAACTGCAATATCGGGGCATTAAACAAGTCTCTGCTGATGATTAGAATTGCCTTTTTCACAGAGATATAAGTAAGCACAGTTAAATTTCCTCTATTCTCCCATCCCCCATGTGGCAGATTAAACCCAGGATTTAATTTACTCTGGAAAAACACTCTGACAATGACTCACATCTACAGCCTCAATATTTTTTATTATATGTTCTTCATCAGTAACAACTATTTTCAAGGTCTGACCAAGTGCCATTTTTTTTTCCAAGAGATCATTAACACTTTCCCCAAATATACGCTCAGTGTCTGTAATACTTATTCTAGGCTGTAAGATGTGAATGTAAAATTGATAATCATTCTTATCCTCCTTGCAGAGTGGAGAAATTGAAGTTTAAGAAAGGCAATCGATCTGGCTAGGATCACACAGTGAATTATCAGGGGAAGAAAGACTATAACTAATGACTTAGAGCAATGTTGGTAACATTATCTGGATGTTAAAATGGCTATTATTGATTTAAAAGAGACAACCTTTAGGTAATCTAATGTTTCAGTAAGAAAGTACCATATCTAGTTTTTAAACCTGGACTTCTTTATTTGGGCAAAATAGTCCCTAGATCGCTCATCTCATTTAACTTATCCATGTCAAGATTAATGAAATAAATACTGTATATTTTTTTAAAAATAAGAAAGTAATGGCAAATGTTTTTTTATTTTACTAGGTAGAATATAATGTATTTCCAGAAATAAACTTCTGAATATTTCAAAGCTTGAACATTATTAGTTTAAGAGAAAACTTGAATTACTTTTGTGAATCACTACTAGCATCATATATGTAATCATATGTATAATTCATTAGTTTTCTGTGTTAGAGGCAGAGTCTAGGCTGTACACATGACCTTTCTGCTTTAAATTTCCAAGTAATTACAGGTGTCTATCACCACTGTATCCAGTGTTATTTATGCTTAGGGAATGTATTTTAAAAATCATTATACTCAATCTTGTGCATGAAAAATAATCACAGGTTCTATTTAAGCTGCTGATTCTATAGGCTGTGGCATTTAGTATTATTTTTGTATCATTCTCTACTTCAGCCCACACTGTGTTCATGTCTTACTTCAGTAGTCTTTTATCAGAAGAAAACTAGAAAAGGAAAAACAAATGCATGTTAGTTGCTTTTCTTGTTTGTTAGTAATCATTGGGAAAGACAAGATCTCCTGAGTGAATTGGGAGCATGGGGGCCTTGTGGGAGGATTGAAGGGGAGGGAAGAGGCAGGGAGGAGAGCAGAGAAAAATGTAGAGCTCAAGAAAGAACCAAAGCAAAGCTATGAGCTATTTTCAGATGTCAAGAAACAAAGACATTTACTAGTTAACTGGTTATGAAACTGAATTCAAAATTGATATTGGATTTTTCAGACAAGAAAAACTTTCTAATTTAGCCTAAAGTTGGAGCTCTGTGTGTGTGGTATGTGTTCTACAGTTATTTGAAATCTATTATTCTGTTGAAATTGTGTTCAATACTATTGCTCTTATTCATTTAAAAATCTGTATTTTAGGTTCATATAAGTCAAACATACTTTATTTTTGCTGTCTTTTGCTTCTTTTAAGGTAAGGTCTTAGTTTATGGCCAAGCAGAACTCGAACTCACAACAGTTCCACTATCTAAGCTTCACTAGTGCTTGAGTAGTGGCATAAGCAACCGTACCTAGCCTATTAACACATTTTCAATATGCCTTGAAATGTGCAAACCATGCATAATAAAGCAATACGCTTAAATAAAGCTATCCAAGGCAACTAAAGTCATTTGTATTATGCTCTCCATGTATTGTCGGAGTTGAAAGAGTAAATTCATAAATGTGGGCAAATAATACTCATGCTGGCTTTAGTCCCATGAATGAATTCTCCTATTTTAAATTTTGTAGCTCAGTATATCACTTAAATATATGGAGACCTTGTTCTTTGTAAGAAAGGAGAATTATGGGATGTTGAGACATTAACCTTTTCCTTGAAAATGTCTGAGACGGGCTATATATGCAGGGCTATATATGAAGGTTATATATATATATATATATATATATATATATAAAACCTTCTTGGAGTATAAGATATCAGTGATTTTATTTTTGACATTTTTTGCTGAATAAAATCTTCTAAGACTATTTACTAAATTATAGTTACCTGTATCTCATACTACTCACATGGAACTTTTCTTATAAGGAGTTAGCATGGTGATAACTTAGCAGCAAATTTAGCATCATTTAATGTTAAACATAATATTTTATATTAGGCTAAATGAATGTGTGTATTTTTCTTGAGACTATACTTATATAGTCTTGAAACTATATATTAGGTTTTTCTTGAGACTATATGTATATATAGAAAAACCTGAGGGATAAATGCAATTTGGAAGGAATCTATAAACAAATATCCATAGCAAAAACAAGCCATTTCATTTTTGGAGTGGAGGTCTCAAACATTCTTACTTACATTGCAAAATATTATACACTATGCTCACAAAGAGTTTCACAAATAATTTCATGCTTTCTCAGTTGGAAGCAACACATCATAGAACAGACTGTCCAAACATTTGTGAGTTCCAGCAGCTGCTACTGGATAAAGAAATGCCCACATTTTTATTCAGAAAAAAGTTTCCCAAACATGCTATCAACTTATGGGTCGAGATAGCTCCATCTCTACAACATTTTTGAGGAATTCTTTAAAATGAATTTTAAAATTTGGTTTTCTCTGCTTAAAGGCTATCCTGGAATTAAAAAAATATTCTAATTAGCTATTTTGACTTTGTACTGTAGTAGCATATAAAAAATCTGAACACCTATTCTTAAGAAAACTATGTTTTAAAAGATCATAAAAAGAACCATTTGCTCCATGAAACTCCAAGCCAGAATGGAGAATACAAGTGAAGAGATATGAAGCGTCCAATATGACATGCCATTTTCAGCTTGACACATTGTGGCTTACTGGTCTCTCATGGGACTAACCTGCTGTTGTTCCTTATCATCAGCTTTCATAGCCAGAATCAGGTTTCTAACAAAAGTCTGGAGCTTAAAGTACTTTTGCTTTTGAATCTCAAGCTCATTTTCAATGAATCTGACTTCTTCATTCTAAAGGAGAAAACACCAAACAATAAAATTACCCCATGCAAACTCAAGCCTGTGTGTGTTTGATGAATAGAAAAACTAAAATTCAATCAGAGTATAGAAACAATAAAAAACAATTTTAACCATAAAAGAATATAAAATACAGCAGGAAATTATCATGGTATTCAAAGGTTGCCGTTTAAACAAACCATCAATAGAAAACAATTTACAAATAGATTCCAGGAAGAGAAAAACAAGAAAGACTTATCTTCTTGGAAACAACTTTCCTATATCAAACTCAATTAGAAGATGTGAGTCACTGGAGACTGGCCTTAATGTGTGATAACTTCTGGTCTTCTATCTGCTTGTGGATGCAATGTGACCAAGCACCTCACACTTCTGCCCTCATGCCTTTCTTGCCCAAAAATGCTCTATTCCTTTGAACTTGGAAAGTTCCCAAACAAAACCTTCTGTTAAATTGCTTCTTGTCTGGTATTTGATTACAGCAATGAGAAAAGTAATTAATCCATAAATGAATATAATTATTGTCAAATTCATTTAATTGTACATTAAATTTAAGAGGTGAATTTCGCTGTGGAGACTTTTTTACTGCTTGGAAGTTATGTAATGTAGTACAATGATTAAATAAAAGCATACACAATATCTCTAATAATAATTATAACAACCTTAATAAAATTTAAGCTGTACATTGTGGTACATTCCTATTAATACCAGTACTCAATAGTTTGAAGCCAGCTTGGGATACATACTGAGATGCTGACTCAAATCCCAACCAAACAAAAGAAACAATTTCTTTCATCTGATAGAAGCTTGGCATCATTTGCCCATCAATCATCTCCCAATCCTCTCACCATGCAGCCTTGAGTGGCCACCATTCTATCTTGTTTCTTTGAGTTCAATTGTTTTACATTACAAATATAAGTGAAAAAATGTCATACTTATGATTCTGTACCTGGTTTGTTTAACTTCTAAAATTCTATTTATGCTTCCACAGATGGCAAATAATTTCTTTTGTTTAATAGTATATGTGGAGAAGATTATAAATAAAGTACATTCCCACAATTATTTGAAAGGCAAAACTTAAGGTTCTTACCATAGAAAATAAGTATTTGAAGTGATGGATATGTTGATTAGGTTGATTTAATTGTTTTTCATAGTTTTCATATATCATACCATAACCTTGTACCTCATGAATATATAAAGCTACAATTTGTCAGGTTACAGTTGAAATATACATTATGAAAAAATAAAAATAAATAAAACCAAATATCAATCAGCCTGTTCGATAAGAACTGT
Source organism: Arvicola amphibius (assembly GCF_903992535.2). Taxonomy (NCBI): domain Eukaryota; kingdom Metazoa; phylum Chordata; class Mammalia; order Rodentia; family Cricetidae; genus Arvicola; species Arvicola amphibius. The sequence continues at coordinate 70,691,976 of NC_052065.1, forward strand.
AGAATTAGACAGAATCTTCTTTCTACTGGAGACTTGGTCTCTGAGTACAGGAGGACTTTAAACAGCATTTGTTCAAAGAGCTTCCAAAAGACATATTAAAATTAGTTGATTGTATGGGTATTTTAGAATTTCGGTCAAGTGGATGTTGTGGCATTAATCACATCCAATCTGTGAACATGTTTACCATATCACTTATTAGCTCAATATAAACCTTAATTTATGTGATGAAACTGCTTCCTTCCAGACCACTTAATAAGTGAAACATCTGTCCAAGCGAAATTTCTATTCAGTAACTAACACAACTAAGTTAAAAGTAAGCATTCTAAAGAAATTCAACATGCGTCTGCCATGATATGGTTTTCCTTTTATTAGAAGTCATTGTCAGAGATTTGTATGAATAAAATGCTGACCAGAAAATGATTTTCTCCTGTTTTGTTTGCTTCATATTTGATGCACATATATGTGGTATATGTATGTGTGGTATGTGTGTGCACATGCACATGTGTGAGTCTTTCTTTCTCACTGTGTGTGTGTATGTGCGTGTGTGCGTGCGTAAAAGTCAGAGGTTGATATCAAGTATTTTCTTCAGTTGCTCTCCAACTTCTTTTCTGAAACAGGGTCTCTCACTGAACCTGAAGCCCACTCTTTCAGCTAGGCACAGTTAGCCCTTTGTCTCTGCCTCTCCAGCACTGGGATTCCAGGTATGTTTCACAGGCCAAGCTTTTCACATGGGTGCTGGAAATCCGAACTCAGGTCCGCACGCTTCCTTAGCAAGCCCTCTACCAATTGAGCCATCTTTCCAGTCCTTGTTTTGCTTTTGCTGTTGCTGAGGTTTTTGAATTGTTATTGTCCTATTTCATTTTCTTCGAGACACAATCTCATATAACTAGGATATCCTTGAACTTGCTATGCAGTTGAGGGTACCCTTGACTTCTGATCCTCCTGCCTCCACTTCCCAAGTTCTTGGTGTCTAGGTGTGAACCAGCACACTAGGCAGAAAGCCATTTGAATACAGGCTCTATCTATCATTATTTAATGGCAACTGATTTGCATTCAGTCTGCCTGAGCTGTACTCATAGTCCATCAGAAAACATTTTAGAAACATTAGTTCAAATTTGCAAAAGTCATAAAAGCATTTTTTCATAGGAGGATCTCTAATTTTTCATGCAAATATTTCCCTTCTTCAGTATTTATGAAATGTTTGAAAAGCATAAACAACTTTAAGATAATTTAATATTGTAGACATTTTCTTCTCAGAAGTGCTTTTTGCAAGCCTATTACATGCTTCCTAGATTACAGGCAGTAATTTATGTGTGTGTTAGAGATTTTCTTAAGTCAGTGGAGTACTTAGGAAAGCAACTAGTAAGACAATAGCCAACACTGACTTTTACAAAATAAGGCCTAGTTTATTTTTGCTAAAAAAACCTTCCCCACATTCCCAGCACACTGTTTATAATTTTGCAAGATGATTGCTGTGAGATACAAGGTTGCAAATATGCCAGTGCTTTGATCTCTGGGAAGACTATTAACAGCTACCATGCCTGATGTCCTATTTTATGATATAGTTAGTCATGCCACAGGTATTGAGTCCATCAGCTTTCCTCATAAGGATTTTGGATTAGTTAACCCCAAGGAATATGAATTTCTACCGATGCATCTCAATCAGAATGCTATAACATCTAAACTTTATATTAATAAAATATACTGTAGAGAACATTCTTTTAGTTTGCTATAATAAATCCCAAGCATAGAAGATGAATTCAATGTGGGAAAGTTTAAAATGCTGGAGCTTCTAATACTAATTGAATTTGTACAAATAAACACTTGGGAGACTATTAAGATTATTTCTAGAGACAAATTAATTTATTCAATTACTTTCTAAGCAACTGCTTACTAAACATCTATGTGCCCGTCTCCCCATCCAAGTAACACATAGGTGATTAAAATACATTTCTGCCTTCAAGAAACTTATTATGAATATACTTAAGAAATGAAAAAAATAACTTTCACCCCTAAACAAAGAACACTAGTGTGCCTATTTAAATAGCAACTTTATTCAAGGTATTAAATTTCTAAACTGATATGTTCTACAGCAATGCTCAAAATATGCAATGGCAACTCCAGGCCCAAAGTTCACAGATTTTAAATGGAAGCATTTGAAAATAATGTATAGATAAATAGATTTTCGCTATATATGTGTACAAATATTGCGAATTCAAGGAAAGAAGCCTAAATGTGATGAGGGTGATTATAAAGAATAACCCATTATGGGATCTCCTGTTCCCACAATGGAAAACATTGGATTACTAAACTGTCCACTAGAATTCAATGCAAGCATTCACTTCCTATTCTGCTCTTCCCTCCCTGGTCTTTAGCTGCAAACTTTCTCAAGTGAACTGCCACCGAAAAGGGGAGAGGTCCTGGAAAAGAATCCTCTATGTCTCAGTCCAACCCTGCTTGACCTGTTCAGGAGTGCTAAGTGGGGCATACTTAACAGCTGTGCAATCCAGTCCTCTCGCCTGCACTTTCCATAGTCTGTGCCAAGCAGTGACCTGCTCTGCAAAGTCATTTTAATCCTGAACTCAGTAGTTAGAAGTATTATATGACCACAGGGTTATTAGCATGATCTCTTCGAACTGAAAACCAGCAACTTTATAATTCAGCTAGTTCGGAATACAGTTTATTTTTATTGAAAATTTATTCATTTTAAGATAAGATCACATTATATATTCTAGGCTGGCCTTGAAATAATGGAGCTCCTCCTGCCTCAGACTGGTGAGCGCTGGGATAACAAGTCGGACCTACCATATCTACACATAAATACAGTTTAAATATATAATCTTATTGTGTTTTTTGAGCACTCAGAAATAAATTTCAAGAGACAATTTCCCTCTGTGTCTATAACACTCAATATTTTAAAGCTTGTAATGCTATGAACATTAGGAAAACAAAATGTACAATGGTCTAAAATTCAGTTAAACTAGTCTAAAACTGCAGGGATTTTTTGATGAAAGTGAAAGCTGTTTTCTAATTAAATGGTGGTCTTTGTTACTATCATAAGCTTTAAATTCTGATTATACTCCACAAAAAGAAACTTGGTATTTAGAAAGAAGCACTGTGTGCCAAAATTTCAGAAAGCCCAAAGTTTCCTAGCAAGATAGGCTGCTGACTAACAAGGGGAGAGCACTTGTACACAAAAAACAAATTGACAAACAGACTGATAACTTATGTCAAAATTGAGTAAAAACAAAATTATGCATGACACACTATCAGAGGATGCCTTCCAATTTAGTAACAAGTGGCATTAAGAAAAGGTCATCTCTATTCATATTCACCCTGTATTTTCATTGGGAAGTGTTTTTCAAATTTTTATAAAATGATATCAAGTATAGTCTTAAAGACAGTCTTGGAAGAAACTGAAATCAAATATAAAATTAGCAATGGACACTGGAAAAGAAATTCTCCCATTTCCTAACATGTTCTTGTTACTGTTTTGTTTATTTTGTTTGAGGCAGGGTCTTTCAATGTTGTCCATCCTGGTTTTAAATTGCTGAGCTAAAGTGATGCTCCTGCATCATCACCATATATACCTGGGACTTCATGTACACACCACCACCTCTCTCAGCTTTACCATATATTCCACATTTACCCCCACTATGTTTTGTTCCCACTTGAACACAATCAATGCCAATTTTTAAGCCAGTAAACACTTGTTTTTAAAAACCATAACAACCAAACAAGCCAGCATTATTAAAATGTCAAACATTTTGACTAATTTTCAAGTTGCCTGATATAATCAGGACAGAGGCCCAGATTGCCTAGTCTATCAGATGGGAAATTCAGAGGCACTATAAATCTTTTCCACTCAATAGCTCCCCTTAATGAGTTCAGAACTTGAAATTCCTTTTACCTTATAATCCAGGAGAGAATTCACTTGTTCTACCTCAGAATTGCTTATCATATCACTTTCTTCATCATCGATAATTTCTATTTTCTGTAACATAAGGAAATAAACTTTTACATATATATCAGATCACTATACACAATGTGTCCGACATACCTATTTAATATTTAGTTTTGGTGACAGAGAGATTTTGGATTAAATTTTGATAATTGGCTCCTCGGTGTTACACACAGGACATGTCTGTGTTACCCCTTATCCCCTTATGTCTTTAATTGGTGATTGATATGTCCCTTATGTCCCTTCTTGGATAAGAAACTAACTTTCTCTCTCTCTCTCTCTCTCTCTCTCTCTCTCTCTCTCTCTCTCTCTCTCTCTCACACACACACACACACACACACACACACATGCACACACTAGAAACGGGTTCTTTTACTGTCTCAACATGATCCTTCTAATGAAAATGTTAACATATGGCATGTATCCCAAAGGAAAATACAAGGTCTAAAAATTCACATATTTAATGTGCTCCATTAGCTAGACAATTGAAGCAGGCATCTATGATAGAATGCTGAAAATTGCGTGGGGATTTGTTTTCTTCATTGGACAGTAACAAAGAGAGCAAGGAGAAGACAGAGACAAGAGAGGTTCCCCTAGCTTTAGAGTTAAGGCACAATAAACAAGGCTTGTGAAGTATTTTGTGTACCATAGATAATAAGTATATATCTGTCAAAAGGTAACAATACATCTCAGTAATGATTAAAAGAATTACCAATAAGCTCCAATTGGAAGGGTAAAACAAATTATTTAATAAGAAAACCTTTAAAAAATAAAGAAAAAACCAATAAAATCAGTTTAAATATTATCCTTTGCATGTAAAACAAAGTAGTTAAGGAGAAACAAACTGTACCTTAAAACATTTAAACACTGCCAACCAAAACTGAGGTTTAAAAAGAGTGAAGATAAACCAGATTTAGTCAGTAGTCAGTATTTTAAGAACAAGCACATTAACAGCAGCATGTCATAGGCAAAATATGAAATTAGACTTTCTACCAGGGAATATATATTATATATCTATATTCCATATATATGATTAAAATATATGTGATTAAAAGTCACAAACAAACTTCGAATCATCGTACTTGATATACTGCTGTTGAGGAAATGATATCATCACAGGGCTTTTGACCTGCTTTCTGTGAGTCAGGGACAGCTGCAGTGAAATTGCCTTCTACCACTGCGTGGAGATGTGTCTAAAGCTTTTTTTTTCTATTAGAATCAGGATAAAGTTGAGTCTTAATCATATCAGCCTTCTCTAGGCTTTACACTTCATACTTCTTGTTCTAAGGTTTTTAGATTTGCTACCTGTTTGGATTGATTCTGGAAAAATAGAGGTAGGCATTTAAGAAAAGTAGGTACCAACAGCCACTGTATGGAGTTGTGCATATAAATGGGTCTTATATGTCTCTGGGATTTGTCATCCATGAATAATTGGGGGCACCCAAAGTTACAGGCAGAGAAGATCAACCTTTGAAAGTTTGAAGTTTTGTCTCTGAAAATCAATTGTTCTTGAAAAATTAGGTGCCTAAGTGACTATGAGTCATACCATGCCACGACTTCATTTATTATTTTTAGTTGTCTGCTGCTGGGGAGATTCAATGTAGAAATTCAGGCTAGAAGTGAACATATCTTTGGGGGAAAAGATATTTCAATTGTAAATAATTATTTATACTTAATATACTATAATTAAAATCTAGAGCAGAAGGCGATATTTGGCAAGATTTAAAATATTAGGAGAGTTCACTGTGAAAACAATGATTATAAGTCATTTGATGAAAAAAATAACTGCCTTAAAATCAAACCTAATTTTTCAATATGCCTGTTGAATTAAAAGTCAATGAAATGCAATCCAGAACTCTATTTTAGATGTAATAAACAATGCTAGATATTGTTGGTATTTAACAACTATGAGCCCACATATATATATTGTATGTGTTCTGCTTTTATTAAATAGATGCTTAGGATTATAGGGTCAAAGAAATAATGTCTGTGATATAAGTTACAATAAATTATGACATCACAACTACTTTGGAACAGAAAAACCCATGATATGTGCGATTTTAATGAAAATTATGCATAGAACATTGATTCAAAAGCAAAAAATGAAAATGTAATGGAATTTCCCTTTGTGTCTGGCATTGTTTAATACCATCTTGATTTCTGTATCATTTTGTGGGGCCAAAATATAAACAAATTCTGCTAAAACAGCTGCTAAGGGAATATCACTATATGTTTACATTTTTCCAATCCAGTTTAATCCACACACAGCCTGTTCCTGCTGCTATTCAAATTCTTAAAATATTGTCTTTCTTTCTTTGCTGTGATTTTGAACACAATCACCAGAGTCCAATTTAACCAGGGAAAAGTAAAGTTTCCAAATACAGTATATATAGGTACACTCTAAATAGACAAACTCTTGGATGCAAGTACTTGTACTAACAAAGGCTTCCTCCACAATCTCCACCTAAACTCCACTTCAGTTCTGCTGTCTGTCAAATGAAATGAATCTGCTCCCTTATCAGTGTGTTTAAGAAAAATAACTTGTTATATGTAAAATATGTCATATTTGAACTGTTTTAGGTTTTCATACTTAGAAATCTCCTAAAGTTAAAATATGAGAAAGTATTTAAATTTTACTTATTGAACACTGAAAGATATATTAAATTCATAGGGAAAAAGCTTTTTTTAGTTTACAGAGTGAAACAAAACTTTATTCTGACAATACAGATGGTGTCATTAACTGGCACAACGTTCTTAAAGTCCATCCTGTAGTGAGGAAAGAATTTCGAACTACATACCACATTATCTGCAGATACTGCCTGGTGCTCTTCATCCTTCTGCGTCCTGGTCTCATCAGGGATGATGTCACTGGGCTCCTCTATAAGAAAAAAAGTGAAGATTTCATATCTTGTATCTGAAAACTTTATTGAAGTTTTAAAATAATACTTAAATAATGCCTCTTTTACCAAAAACATACACATGGCAAATCTATTACAAATGTGCTTTGTTGTGAATTTTATTCATATCCAAGTCACGAATAGTTTAGTTAGTTATGTGGATGGATAGAAATACAAAGATTATCATCATTCTTCTATTTCTAATAGAAAAGATAAGAGAAAACTCTAGCTTTAACAGTGGACAAGTACAGAAGTCATTTAAGTACTATGAAGTTGCTAAAAATGAAATAAAATGACCTACTAGCAAATGAAAAACTGAAAATGATAAAATCTATGATGTAGGTTTACATAATTTTGTATTTGTAAAAGAAAAAAAGTAGGTTTTTAATGAATTACAAAAAGAATGATACCATTTGTGCTCAAGTGTTTCCGTTATTATGCCTGGATAGAATTATATATAACTATAATGGTTTTTACTTTAATTTTTAATTTTGTTTAGTTAAGCTCTTCTGTAACAATACTAATTTTTGTTTTCTTTTCTTTCCTATTTTTTGTTGATAAGGTCTTATTACATAGCCCTGGCTCACAAGAACTCAATGTAGACCATATTAAACTTAACGTTTCAACAATTTTTCCACCTCTGCATTCTAAGTGGTGAATTTACAGGCCTTTCTACCACTCCTGGCTTTGCTCATTGTACTAAGACAAAAACAAAAATTTCTCAATAAATGGCATAAAATTACAAAGACAGATTTCCCATTTTATGAAAATGCAGGTTTATCTAAGTACTAGTATACACATGCTTACTGTTGTACATACTTGTACATATGCAAAGAGAAATTACTTGCAAAAATATGCCCTTGCTCTTGTTTACACAGAGTTATTCACTGAGGAGTAAGAGTCTTTCCATTTCCATGGTACTTCCAAATATTTCCTACAATGTAGATGAAATTTTGGATCAAATTCAATATTTTACAATAATAAAATAGAGAGAAATGATATTAATTCAGAGGATCTAGTCTAATAAAAAGCTCTTTGTAATGAGCTACAGCAAGTGCCTGCTTCAAGGCATAGGTGAGTCTGCATACATTACTCCTTAACCTCTTTTTTTATAGTACTCTCTCCCAGATGCTTTCAAAATAGAGTAGCAGTGCTTATCTCTGGGTTTCTCTTCTCTTCACAGCAATTTCATGGAGATTATTTGGATAAATACTCGTAAAATTCCTCAGATCCTAGGTAAACAACATTTTAATTCAATTTATAAAGCAGAACAAAAATTTTTATCAGCCCTCCTAAGATTTTCCTAGTCCATTCATTCCCACGTATAAACATGGAGAAGGATTAGGAGAAATTCACTTAAGAGAATTGCTTATGAGAATTCAAGTGTATGCTATCCAAGAAAACTTCAGCAGAATTTTAATACAATTTCTGTATAAATTCAATTTAACTTTCTTATCTCTACCATACACTTTAAATTAAATTTTATTGTATGTACTTGTGGTATATAACACAATATACATTTATATAGCAGAAAGACCACTACAATAAAATAAATTAACATATTTATCATTTCACAGTTTCCCATCCCCCAGGCAACAGCTGCTATCATCACATACTGAAAATCCTGACTACACAATACATTATCATTAACTATGGTCTTCAGGCTCTTCATTAGGTCTTTCCCCTTATTCATCACGCACGCTGCAATGTTTGTACCCTCTGAGCTGTATCTCCCCGTTCTCCCCTCCCCATTCAAAAATCCGCTGTTGTATTATATTTGATTTATTTGACCTTCCTTGCCCTGCTATTTGCTGCAACACGGATGAACCCAGGGGATGTTAACTAAGTGAAATAAGCCAGACAGACAAAAAGAAAAAAATTTGCCTGATCTCATTTATTTGTGAAATGTAAGGCAAGTCAATTTAAAATTTTATAAAAACAATGAATCCTAGACAAAGAAAAGTTTACCTAGTCATTATTTAGACATTTCAAGTCACAGACATTTCGAGTCCTACATAATCAGTGATGCAATGAAATGGAAAGAGGGAAATTTTTTATTAGCTTTAGCTGCAGATCTGATATTAGATATAGTGGTCTCAGAAGAGGGGTTATATTGCTCATCAACAAGATCATTACTGGTACTATTCCTTACAGGATTGCTGTACACTTCTTCAGATTTACTCATAACTTTATATACAGTTCTGGTTCACTGACAGCTTATTTATGCATGGTTTGATTATTTTAGGAAATTTAAATAAAAGCTATTTTGAGGCTTCTGAAATAAGAAGGTGTGGAGTGATAAACTGAATAGGGGATGCTTCCTTCTGCATATAGATACTTGCAGCATCAGCGAAAGTTTAAGATCCAGACACTGTCAATGTGTTTTGGTAATTCCTCAAAACAAGAAGCTTTGCTAATTGAAAAATAAAAAATAGAATTAATCAATGAAACTCTAGAGGGCACCCAATGTGGTGGCTATAAGCTCACACTAAGTAAACCATGGGGAGTTTTTTAATGCAGGCACTGTACACACTCCACATACTAAGATACAGTTGAAAAAGAGGCACTTCTACCAATGTAATGTTGTAAGTATCAATTATTTCTATACTTTAAACCATTTGCCTCTCAGGATAGTAAAAAGTCTTTAAATTTCTCAATAATAAATATATTTTGGTAGAAAACAAACTTAAAATGAAGGAGGTGAGTTAGCCAAGTATTATTTTTGCTGGTTTCCAAGTTGTACACAAGGAGTGGAGCCATGTAGCTTTTTTTCCTTGTCAGATCAGTCCACCCATGCCTAGCTTCACTCCTCCCAGGAAAACAGAAAAGAAATGGGGAAGAGGAAGGTCAAGCGCAAGGTAGAACTGAGTTGAGTCAGAAGGTCTGTGTTAGAGACCGACAGGCTTGCTCAGAAACAAAGGATTGCATGTGAAACTGTTAAGGGATCATGAACACTTTCGGTTAGCTGGCAAAGCTAGACCCTTCTCACAATTTGAAGGAATATATTTTTTCTTGTAAAGACACTGATAGAAACTGTATGTTTTTTTTCATGTGTTTGGTTTAAAATTTATTATAATATGCAAGCACCAATTTAAAAGTCTTTCCCCTTTTAGACATTTAAAATACTCTAATCCTGTTAAATTAACAGTTGTGTACAAGGACTATGAATTCTAGTTGTTAGGTTTTTGAATTATCTTTATAACTCTAAGAAGACATCAATGTAAATCTCAATGTAAATATAATCTAGTTACATTTTCCCAAACTGGAAGAGAATAGAGGTCAGTGCATTTTAGAGATAGGGTGTTAGTCTCAGCCAGACGATACAATTAGTTCTTACAGAAAGATCACATAGCCAACTAAGTCAGATTAGTATTCTCCATCAGCGAAATAAAGAAATTGTACAGGCCTAGTAGGAAACAGCACCAAAGGGGCTCCTTCCAGTCTTTGAAAATGCTTTTCTGCTGCAATTTCTGATGAGAATGAAAAGGTTACTGTGCAGTTGTGAAAAATAAGCCACCGGGGGAAATTCTAGGCAATTGTTTACGTCTCATCCTGTGTTTTTTGATTTATACATTAAATTCTTTCTCTTCTTTTTCTCATTAGGTCTTGATTACTATGCTAGCTATCTAGACAGCATACTAATATATGACAAAGGATGCCAGTAGAGGAGCAGTGGTTTATTAAATGCAGACCATTAACACAGACCTTAAAATTAACATGCACTGTTTTCCGATTAAGTGCTTATTTTCTAAAATTCTGTTTCAGGAGGGGAAGTAGCAGTTGGGAATGAAACTCTGCATCCAGGGGCCTATGCCTTTTGATTCCTCAGAGTATCTCCTCACAGCAAGCCTGCCTTTTCAGAGAAACATACAAACCTCTTCTTCCTTACTCATTTCAAATAGCTGTCGGGCATTGGGCTCCAAAAGACCCCATCATGTAATTACTGCTACCCAAGAATCTCCAGGCACATAGAATTTTGGAAAAACTAACAGAAGACAAACAAATATTTACTAGACCAACCATATGAGAACAAATGACCTTAGAAATCATACATTTTTTTTCTTAATGATTTTTAAGCCTGCGTCAGTTCCTGACCCTCTAAATTCTGCTATCATTTGCAGCCTTAGGTGAGAAAGATGGAGGAGGAGGGAAGAGGAAGAAGGAGGAAGAAGGGAGAGGGGAGGAGAGAAAGAGAGAGAGAGAGGTAAAGAGTCAGAGAATATTCACATTTGATAATCTTCCAAACACCTGGAATTCGCTGTCCTCTCAACAGTGACAGTTTCTCTGTCCCTATCATTATTCTACTCATTACAATTTGCCTGCCTGCCCCCTGGGCATGCAATTAATTGCTTTTGCAAAGAACCTCTTAAAGACTGATTCAATGGTCTCTCCTTTCTACTCAATTTCTATGATATCACTGAGATAATGACCCCTCTTATTTCTGAAATCTCTTTCTTTCCTTGGCTTTAGTAATGGCACACTATCCAGCTCTGTTCTTCCTGAAGGTTCTTTCAGCAGCTATTTTTCCCCCTGGGGCCCAAAAATGTAAATATTTCTCAACATACAGTCTTTCTCCTTTGTCTTGTCTTGTTCTGTTTTGGGATTTTAATTTTCTCAATAAAAACTCTGCTTCTGTGGCAAGGTACTAATTGGCCTCCATTTGTCAGATTGCTGTTTCTTCTCCCTATTTAAAGCTCTCTTTTGAGTTCCAGACCCATATTACCCAACAGGTCTCTGTGAATTTACTGCTATTTTCTAAGCCTCAGAACTGCAAACTGAATTAATCTTTCTAATGATAGCCTGTCTATTTAATGCGATGGGAGTAAAAATTTTGCATACATTTTGAAGAGGAAATTGTGAGAAGATATGGCTAAAGAATTTTACAGTTCATCTAAAGCTAAAATAAAAACTTTATCAGATAGTAAGAGATTTTATAAGGCCACAATTAAAAACAGATAAATATAACATAACAGGAAGTTCAGAATTTTCTCATATGTTTATGTATGTGTACCTGAATATGCATATGTATAAATACATAATTAATTTTTGAAAGTTGTACTGTAATTAACTGGAAAAAGAATGAATTATGCAACAAATAGTGTACAACAGTTGTTTAACTATTTGGAAAAGTAAAATTAGGTATTTTCCTCACACATCTTAAAGCAAAGTAAATTCTCAGTGAAATTAATATAAAACTGTTAAACTAAAACCATCAGGATGCCAGAAGCTAATATATGAGCTTGTTTTCACAACTGTACACAAGAAGAGACTTTAATTAGGAATGCAAAGGCAGAAACCACAAGGGAAAATATTGCTATGTCTGACAATGTAAAAATTATACCCAAAAATTTTACCATGAAAAATCAGAACCAGGAGGTGGTGATAGGAGGATCAGGAGCAATGACAAATTCTAATTCAAAATAATCAAATCCAAACTACATCACTTCAATAATACATCTTGTTATGCTACATAATGTCATGCTGATAAAACTATTCCATTAATAATACTTTGATTATTCTCCTAATACCCCAAAAGAGGAGTTGTTCACTTCGCTCTTCAACCTGGGGTGATAATGTTTTGTAGTCACCCTCCTGTCTACATTGGAGCTTCTGAGGTATCTTAAGTAACTGGTTAACTAACATTCCAGAGCTCACAGAAAGACTCAGTAAGAACACAAAAGTTATGGCTGCTGCCAAATTTATTCTTGATCTAATTGCTAAAAATGATTTTGTATAATCAGTTATCCAACATAAAATTTTATATCACGCAAATAATGCCACTCTTGAAGATGACAAAGCACACGCTAGTCATCCAAGCTCCTGGGAGGTAAGGGTTGGGAAGTCCAAGACTAGTCTTTTGCAGCACAGTGAGTTCAAGCCAGGTTTTATCTCTCTAGCTCTCTCTCCATGTATATGGATATGAATATATATGTAGAGATGAATCATAAAAAGTTAAGAGTCAAGGAAATAAACAAGGGGTCAGTGAGATGGCTCCATGGGCAAAGCACTTGCCACATAACCCTAAGTGGGGACAGTCACCACATAACCATATGGAGTGGAGTGGGGATGGTTGCCCACCAGTAATTTCTAGTCCAGTGGATCAGATGGAGACAGGGAATTCCCAGAACAAGCAAGCTAGAACCAGAAAAGAGATCTCTGGGTTTGTGTGTCCCTACACACATCAAACACATGTATACACACAAAACAGATAAATAAACCAGAAGATAATTTGCCAATATACTTAACTGATATTGATGAAAAAAAATAAGTAACAAGCAAATGAGAGGTTCTTAATTACTGAAGCACAGATAGAAAAGGACTATAGATTTTATTATCAGATTCTGATAAGGTGCATAAGAAAGACACACTTACATAGGCAGAAAGCAGGTTAGTATGCTTGATGCTGAGGACAGAAGGGGCAGTGAGTCAACATAGGGGGGTTCCTTAGGTGATTACAAAAAGATCTAAAATAAAATTTTAATGGTATAGGTCTAAAAACTTTACTAAAATGACTGGATTTTATATTTCTGAAGAATATTATTATGATATATAATGTAAATGTGATACCAGGACTATTTATTTCTGTACTCGAAGTCAAATCGAATATTCCTCTTGGGTACATGGTATTAATCTCGGCTCTAGCACGCAGACTCATTCAGGGAATCATTGAGAGGTAATACAAAGATGAGCCTGTTTAACTTCCTTTAACAGGCAAAGAAGGGAAGTCTAATGAGCAAAGTTGAATACTTTGCCTGAAACTGTACAGTTTGCTAGGGGAAAAGCACTGAGTGGCAACTAGTATCTCAGCTCACAAGCCTATTATTCATTTTAATATACCATACTTTCTCTTGTTGAAATATTTGAAAGCTCTCGCCTAGCTGACTAGAATTCCAAATGTAATCATTTACCTTATTCTAGTATAAGGACTGTTGTAATAGCTAACATTTTTAAAAGTAGGGCATCACTACTGTGATAGATGAATGTTCTTTGTGATGACTTGATATGTAAGACTTTTTACATAGAAGCATTAAAAACAAATCTTTTCAAACGCTTGGTCATATGTTCTGAACACTCTTTACTTAAAGTGCAGTACACTGAAAAGCAAGTAAAAATACAAGAAATTTCCAAAGGCTGTTATTAGGAGGTGCAGTAAAGTACCTTGAGAGCTTGCTTCGGACAAACAGATGGACAGTTCATCATTTCTGTCATTATCCTCTCCTACTTCAGGGCCAGTTTCCTCTCCTGGTGTGAGTGCAGACAAAGAACCAGTCTCAGGCTGCTCAGAGAAATCAGCAGGGCCTCCTCTTGGAGGTGGAACTTCAATTCCCATTAAACGGTATTTTCTTCTTCGATTCCCAATCCAAGTCTTTGTAAGAAAAATATAAGCAATTTTAGACAACCCAGGCATTAGAATAACAAACAAATGAAGCGTAAAATATGATTAGAAAGGACACATAAACACGTGAAGCACTAAAACTTTTATGGCACTAAGCAAAACTAAAAAGTTGTTTTTAGCAAAAGACAGTATCTATTTAAATATTTAGACTTTCAAATGACATGCAGGCTATTAAACACTGCTTTTGTTCCTGTTTTTATTTCTAAGGAAAATAATTCACCAAATCCTTAAAATGGATAAATGAAATTAGGCTTACAACTACAACTGTCACTCATGTTCCCTCTCTGTATATCTTTGGCTTCAAAATAACTGTTTCTAATAGTCTAAATTTTTGTTTTTTTTATTAGATTTAGAACCTATTAAAGATGGTTATTTTGTAAATCAATATTTGGAACCAAACTCAGAGAGCCAAATACGCTATTAGTGAACTATATCATTAGTCTTAATTTTTGTTGCTTTTGTGCAGTCTTAAAGAAAGACTCCCATCCTGCAATCCAGGCTGGCCAGGAGTTCACAACATAGCCTGTGCTACCTTAAACTAAAAGCAATCCTTTTGCCTTTGTCCTCTCAGTGCTAAGATTACAGGTGCAAGAAACCATGCCTAGCTCAAGTACATTTTATCAAGATAAAAAAATAAGCAAAGAGTCACAATTATTTTCAAATTTCAGAGACAGATTTTTTTCTATTCTTCACTTTGTTTCTTGTGAATTATGACTTAAAATATTATAGAACAATATTAAAAACAGTAGCCAAGTGTGGTGAAGCATGCCTGCAATTCTACCACTAGGGAGGTTGAGGAATAAAGATTACCGTGAGTTTAATGTTAACTTGGATACACAAATAGTACCAGGCCAGTCAGGGCTACTTAGCAAAACACACACACACACACACACACACACACACACACACACACAGAGAGAGAGAGAGAGAGAGAGAGAGAGAGAGAGAGAGACATATTTTTTGCCCAGATTTTGGCTGTAACATATAATATTCCTATAAAAATCATATATAACTTTTTGTATGGATATAAATTTTCATTTTATATTCTTCACAATGTATAAAATATCTTTCCCATGTTTAATAATATCAAGATATATGTATATATATTATTCTATTATTCCAGGGTTTAATTATATTGCTATGCTGAGTATTGAACCCAGGGCTATACTTATGCTAAGCAAGTGCTCAATCATTAAAATTCATGTAATTCATTTTGGTTTTCCCAATGACTAGTAATGTTAAAAATCATTCCACATGTTTATTTGCTATTCCTATAGCTTCTTCTAACTGACGTATTTAAGGAAGTGATTTGAGTTTTTTAAATAGTCTGTGTATTAATTCTTTGTTAGATATGTGGTTGACAAATATTTTATCCCAGTGTATAGCCCGAATATCTATTCTATTTCTGAAGCATAAACATAAAACATCTTTAAAATCCACCTCCCCTGAAGTTGTTGGTCAGAGGTGTGCCAGATACCCTCAAAATAATGAAGGCTGCTGCTATTGCTCTTGGTTGCCCAACAGAACATGATGGTAAGACCTTATTGCTGAAGACACTCCACACTATAGTCACAGAACATGGAGGAATTAAATTGGTACCAAATAGGAAGCTTCCTCCTGGCTGACTAGCAGTCATGGTACCAGGAGATGTCATGTTGGGTGCTGAGAGCAAAAAGTCCTCAACAGTTCTAGCCAGCTGTGAATGCGATGAGGTTCACTGCTGATCAGTGTGGCAAGACGCCGTTGCCAGTGAAACAGTGGCACAAATGTTGTGGGAATAATCAACCATTTTCTGATTGGATTAAAGGCCTGCTCTATGAGAGAAAATGCTTACCTAGTTCTATAAATCCGATCAAGAACCCGTGGGTTGGAAGGTCACAGGCCCCGGAGGGACATAGTATCACACTGTCTTGAAATTTGTATTCTTTTTGCTGTTCTTATTAATTCATTCATTTTTCTGTTTGTTTTTACATCCCAACCAAAGTTTCACTCCTTTCCTTCCAGTTCCTCCTCCTTCCTCCTCTCTTTTCCCCACTCACTGCTCCTCCTTTGCTTCTCTTCAGATATGGATTTCAGTCAGTCAGTCATGGTATAACAAGTTGCAGTGAGCTTAGCACCTCCTTTCCTATCACGGCAACCCAGTAGGAGTGTAGCTGGTCCCAAAAGGCAACAGAGTCAGCTACAGCCCCTGTTCTCACTGTTAGGAGTCTCACAAGAAGACCAAGTTACACAACTGTCACAAATACACAGAGTGCCTAGGTCGGTCTCATATGAGCTCACTAGTTGTCAGTTCAGTCTCTGTGAGACCCTATAAATGCAGACTAGTTGAGTCTGTGTATTTTCTTGTGATGTCCTGACTGCTCTGGCTCCTACAATCCTTCCTCTCTCTCTTCAACAGAATTCCCTGGACTTGGCCTAATATCTGGCTCCCATCAATTGCTGGGTGAAGCCTCTCTGATGACAGTTGGGCTATGCAACAATGTATGACTATAGCTGAATAGCCTTAGGAATCATCTCATTAACCCTTTTTCTTTCTTTGCTAGTCATGTTTGATTCTATCCAATTTGTGTCTTTATACCCACAGATTGGTGAAGTTCCCAGATCTCATTAGAGAAATGTCTTTGTGCAGTGGATGGCAGTTAATGTAGAAACTCACAACTAATCAAAGTGTGGAGAATAAGGGTGCACAGTGTGTATACAACAAATGAGACATCTATATTCCATTCTTCTCTCCAAGGCTCAGTGAGTATTTCAGAAGAAGGAACTGAACAATTTCAAGAAGAGAGACATACATAGATCTAATCTACAAGGGAAGTAGAAAAAGACAAGATCTCATGAGTAAATTGGGAGCATGGGGACCTTGGGAGAAGGTTGAATGGGAGGGGAGAGGCAGGGAGGGGAGCAGAGAAAAATGTAGAGCTCAATAAAAATCAATAAAAAAGAATTAGAGGTTTGGAAGGAGCAGAATGAAGCAATGTCGTCAGGACATTCGACTGTGGTTCTCATGAATTCACAGCAGATGTGGTTGGTTATACAACTTCAAGCCAATCAACATTTCAACATGGAGGATAAGTGGCTTACTCATAAACCTCTACCCTAAGTTGAATAGGTATTAGCAATTTCTGAGGCAAAGAAAGTGAATTTTCTGTAAGGTGTAAGCCACTGGCAGGTTGACAGCTTCCAGTTGATGGCTTTATATCCATGAGTATATGACCAGTTTAAACTGGACTCCATTTTTTTTAAAAAAGAGGACATGAGAGATAGAAAGGGAGTAGATCAGGATAGGAGAAGAGATGAGGAGGAAGTGGGATGAGTAGACATAGGGGAAACTTGTCTTTAGCTATATTTTATTTATAGAAAGTAATCTGTGTTTAATCAAAGGGGAAAAGACATGAAATTGGGAGGAAGTGGATCTGAGAGAAGTTATAGGGTTGTTGGGAATTAATATGATCAAAATATACCATACATATGAAATTTTCAAATGATTAATAATTTCTTTTGGGTTTTTGAGACTGTATATTGCTATAGACTTTGTAGATACAAAATAAATAATAAAGGAACTATATAAACAACTCTGTACACACATTGGATAGCTTGGATAATATGGAACAGTTTTTTCAAAATTGCAAATTACCACAGTATGAACAAATTACTTGACTAGTCATTTAACTGTTAAGACAATTTAGTTCAGCATTAAAAACTATCCTGTAAAGAACTCCCCAGAACCCCAAAGCCTGCAGATAGTTTCATGCTTAATGGTAAAAAGTAGAAGAATCTAAAAAAATTCTAATGAGAGTAAATAAGATATCCATTGTGGTTACTTGTACTCAACATAGAAGTGATTTTAACACAGATACCAGTTTATGGACAGTACAGGAGCATACACAGACCAGAAAGGAAGAACTAAAGCTCACCCCATTTGCAGAGTAGAGGATATAGTTTATGATCCCAAGGAATACTCCAACAACTAGTAAGTGAATCAGCAAGTGAGAATACTAATCATCACAAAGAAACCAATTTGCTTTCTATAATCTATGTAGTAAAAGTAAACATACTGACCTGGGTATGTTAGCACACATCTTTAATCCTAACGCTCTGGAGACAGAGGCAGGTAGCTCTTTGTGAGCTTGAGGCCAGCCTGGTCTACGAAGTGAATTCTAGAACACACAGGGCTAAATAGTGAAATTCTGTCTTTAAGAAAAAGTGAACACACTGAAGTTATAATTGAAAATATTCTCCAAAGCTACAGAGAAACCGTGTCTTGAAAAAAGCAAAAAAAAAAAAAAATGATTGCAGTGATTAGCGGCGGGCTGCATCCCGCCACCCGGCTCCCGCACGGCTAGCTTTACACGTGAAATAACAACACATAAACTGTATTCATTTAAACACTGCCTGGTCCATTAGTTTTAGCCTCTTACTCGCATCTTGATTAACCCATATCTAATAATCTGTGTAGCACCATGAAGTGGTGCCTTACCGGGAAGATTCTAGCATAGGTCCATCTTGGGCCGGAGCTTCATCGCGTTTGGCTCAGAGAGGAGAGGCATGGCATCTGTCTGAGCCATCTACTTCACTTCCTTCTTCCTGATCTGTCTACTCCACCCACTTAAGGGCTGGACTATTAAATGGGCCAAGGCAGTTTCTTTATTAATGAATGAAATCAACACAAACAGAAGACTCTCCCACATCAAATGATATTACTTTCTTCCACCTTCTTTTCATGGTTCTAAGGATTAAACCTAGCAGGGATAGTAGGTAGGCTCTTTACCACTGAGCTATACCCCCAATCCTTCACTTTATTCAATACACCCAAAACAAAATAATTACACAGAAACTTGATACAATATGTATGTATAGGACTCATATGCTAGAAGCTACAATAATTTAAAAAGGAAACAAATTAGCTAAAATTAAGTAGAAGGAAGCCATATATGCATATTTAATACATATTAGATTAAGGGAATGGAATAGAAGACTCAAAAATTGGGTAAGTATGATCAGTTATTTGGCTTCCAACAAAGGTGTACAATGTATTCAATCAGGCTACAGGGAGTCTTTAAGAGGCAATGTTGGACCAATTGTATCTCCATCAAAAAAAATGAAAATGGACTTCACCCTAAATCTTATACCTTATACCAAGATGAACTCAAAATAAATTACAGATTTAAAGTTCAGCCACAAATTGGACAATACTCTGAATATTTTCTAAAAATAGTTTTGTTTGTGCATGATGTATATATGTATTGTGTGTGTGTGTGTGTGTGTGTGTGTGTGTGTGTGTGTGTGTGTGGTGTTTCCATATCTGAATTTAGTACATGTCCTATTTTGCTGGTAGAGGTCAGAGAAGAACTTTGGGCGTGAGTCTCTAGCATCTACCACATTTGGGGCAAGGCCTACCTGCTCTGTTGACCTTCCAGAGATTCTCCTGCTTCTGCCTCGCATTTCACATTAGGAGTAGTGTGATTACAGACATGTACTAACATACCGGCTTTTCATGGATTCTTGGGATTTGAACCCAGGTCCTTAACATTTGCATGGCCAGTGTTTAATCAGTGAACTATGCTCCCAAGCCATTTTTCCTATATTATAATTTTGTATGTATATATTAATGTATGTACACCTATTTAGGTATATAAGTAAATCACTTTCATGTGTTGTTACTCAGGCATTCTCTGGAAAGTATCTCACTATTTAGTCACACTATGTAGTTCAGGCTGGCTTTATAGTCATAGAAAAACAAATGCCTCTCACTCCCATATTCTATGATAAAAGATTTATGCTACCACAGCCAGCCATTTTAGACAGGGTCACTCACTAGTCTGGAGTTTAATGGCTAGGCAAGTCTACCCCGGCAACCCTTTGGAAGCCCCAGGGGTTGGCCTGAATACATTTCCCCTATTCTGGAATTATAAGTGTGAGTTGACACCATGCCCAGATTTTTTAATTTTTAAAGTTTATTATATTTTTTATTCAGCATTTTATACCATTATAAATGAAATATGAGCATACCCACCTCATTTTCAACTCTAAATTCTCTGTAACCCTCCAAACACATCTCTCCTACCAACTTCATGTCTTTTTTGTTATTGTTATTAATGCACTAAATCTAAATTGTCCTATTCATGTGCACATGGATGTGGGTCCATTCACTGGAATATGTGGAACCTATGATTGGCCACACCCTCATGTAATAGTTCTCCTTCTTCCAGTAGCTATCAACTAGCCTATACCATCTTAGTAATGGCAGGGACTGGAAGGGCCTGGAAGTCACCTTCCCCATCCAAGCTTGAATGTTGGCTGGCCAACAGTACCATTCTTGGCCATACACCCACTTAACTGTTTGTTTGTTTGTTTGTTTGTTTGTTTTGGAATTATCTGGGGGATAGAACTCCAATACTCCTGTTTATATACTAAGCACTTTACATTGACAGAGCTATCTTATCAGTCCCTTTAAATAGAACTTACTGCATATAATAAGGCCTACATAAATACAAAGCCACCATAGACACTTTTCAATATAACTAAAAATGTGATTAAGGTTAATTTTGTACTTGGTAAAATTTTTCAGAAAAAAAAAAAAACATCTGGCAAAACAGAAGAACTATTCAATTAGCTCAAGAACACTAACTGTTTTATTTGCTAGGTGGGAGTAGGGGAGCAAATTCAGGAAATATAGAACTTTAGATGTATTTAGCAGTGTATACTAACTATGAAATCCAAAACATATTTTCTTAGAGAAAAAGTAAACAGATAGAGAAATACTTATATACATTATAACAAT
This sequence comes from Arvicola amphibius, assembly GCF_903992535.2. Classification (NCBI taxonomy): domain Eukaryota; kingdom Metazoa; phylum Chordata; class Mammalia; order Rodentia; family Cricetidae; genus Arvicola; species Arvicola amphibius. The sequence goes on from NC_052065.1 coordinate 70,713,011, forward strand.
TTTTCCTATATTAACGAACATTTCCACAAAGGAGAAATACTAGTTAAAATACTAGTTTTCACCAATGGACAGGTCAATCAGACAGAAACCTAACAGAAAATTAAGAGACTTAATAGAGGTAATGAACCAAATGGACTTAACAGACATCTATAGAACATTCCACCCAAATAGGAAAGAATATACCTTCTTCTCTGCAGCTCATGGAACCTTTTCGAAAATTGACCACATACTCGGTAACAAAGCAAACTTCCACAGTTACAAAAACATATTAGTAACCACCTGCATCTTATTGGATCACCATGGATTAAAATTAGAATTCAACAACAATGCTACCCCCAGAAAGCCTACAAACTCATGGAAATTGAACAGTCAACTACTGAACCACACCTGGGTCAAGGAAGAAATAAAGAAAGAAATTAAAGTCTTTCTTGAATTTAATGAAAACAAAGACACAACATACTCAAACTTATGGGACACTATGAAAGCAGTGCTAAGAGGAAAATTCATAGCACTAAGTGCCCACTTAAATAAAACGGAGAAAGCACACATTGGAGACTTAACAGCACACCTGAAAGCTTTAGAAAAGAAAGAAGCAGACTCACCTAGGAGGAGTAGAAGACTGGAAATTATCAAACTGAGGGCAGAAATCAACAAAATAGAAACACAGAAAACAATCCAAAGAATCAATGAAACAAGAAGCTGGTTCTTGGAGAAAATCAACAAGATTGACAAACCCTTAGCCAAACTAATCAAACGGCAGAGGGAGAACACGCAAATTATTAAGATCAGAAATGAAAAGGGGGACATAACCACAGACACAGAGGAAATTCAGAGAATCATTAGATCTTACTACAAAAGCCTGTATGCCACAAAATTGGAAAATGTAAAAGAAATGGACAGTTTTTTAGATAAGTACCATATACCAAAGTTAAACCAAGACCAGGTAAATGTTCTAAATAGTCCTGTTAGTCGCGAAGAATTGGAAACTGTTATCAGAAACCTCCCTACCAAAAAGAGCCCAGGACCTGATGGGTTCAATGCAGAATTCTACCAAAACTTCCAAGAAGACCTAATACCTATACTCCTTAAGGTATTTCATAATATAGAAACAGAACAGTCATTGCCAAATTCCTTTTTTGAAGCTACAATTACCCTGATACCTAAACCACACAAAGACCCAACCAAGAAAATTACAGGCCAATCTCACTCATGAACATCGATGCAAAAATTTTCAATAAAATACTGGCAAACAGAATCCAAGAACACATTAGAAAAATTATCCATTATGATCAAGTAGGCTTCATCCCAGAGATGCAGGGCTGGTTCAACATATGAATATCTATCAATGTAATCCATCATATAAATAAACTGAAGGATAAAAACCATATGATCATCTCATTAGATGCAGAAAAAGCATTTGACAAAATTCAGCGCCCCTTTATGATAAAGGTCTTGGAGAGATTAGGGATACAAGGTTCATTCCTAAATATAATAAAGGCTATTTACAGCAAGGCGACAGCTAAAATCAAATTAAATGGAGAGAAACTCAAGGCCATCTCACTAAATTCAGGAACACGACAAGGCTGTCCACTCTCTCCTTATCTCTTCAATATAGTGCTTGAAGTTCTAGCAATAGCAATAAGACAACACAAGGGGATCAAGGGGATTCGAATTGGAAAGGAAGAAGTGAAACTTTCGTTATTTGCAGATGATATGATAGTGTACATAAGCGACCACAAAAACTCCACCAAAGAACTCCTACAGCTGATAAACTCCTTTAGTATCGTGGCAGGATACAAGATCAACTCCAAAAAATCAGTCGCCCTCCTATATACAAAGGATAAGGAAGCAGAGAAAGAAATCAGAGAAGCCTCACCTTTCACGATAGCCACAAATAGCATAAAATATCTTGGGGTAACTCTAACCAAGGAAGTGAAAGACCTATTTGACAAGAACTTTAAGTCTTTGAAGAAAGAAATTGAAGAGGATACCAGAAAATGGAAGGATCTCCCTTGCTCTTGGATTGGGAGGATCAACATAGTAAAAATGGCAATACTACCAAAGGCAATCTATAGATTCAATGCAATCCCCTTAAAGATCCCATCAAAATTCTTCACAGATCTTGAGAGGACAATAATCAACTTTATATGGAAGAACAAGAAACCCAGGATAGCCAAAAAAATCTTATACAATAAAGGAACTTCTGGAGGCATTACCATCCCTGACTTCAAACTCTATTACAGAGCTACAGTATTGAAAACAGCTTGGTATTGGCATAAAAACAGAGAAGTAGACCAATGGAATCGAATAGAAGACCCAGATCTTAACCTACAAACCTATGAACAACTGATTTTTGATAAAGGAGCTAAAAGCACACAATGGAAGAAAGAAAGCATCTTCACCAAATGGTGCTGGCATAACTGGATGTCAACCTGTAGAAGAATGAAAGTAGATCCGTGTCTATCACCATGCACAAAACTCAAGTCCAAATGGATTAAAGACCTCAATATCAATCTGAACACACCTAACCTGTTAGAGGAGAAAGTGGGAAGTACTCTACAACATGTGGGCACAGGAGACCGCTTCCTACATATAGCCCCAGCAGGACAGACATTAAGGGCATCATTGAATAAATGGGACCTCCTGAAGCTGAGCAGCTTCTATAAAGCAAAGGACACTGTCACTAAGACAAAAAGGCAGCCTACTGACTGGGAAAAGATCTTCACCAACCGCGCAACAGACAAAGGTCTGATCTCCAAAATATATAAGGAACTCAAGAGACTAGACTTTAAAATGCTAATGAACCCAATTAAAAAATGGGGCACTGAACTGAACAGAGAATTCTCAACAGAAGAAGTTCGAATGGCCAAAAGACACTTAAGGGCATGCTCAACCTCCTTAGCTATCAGGGAAATGCAAATTAAAACAACATTGAGATACCATCTTACACCTGTCAGAATGGCTAAAATCAAAAACACCAATGATAACCTTTGCTGGAGAGGATGTGGAGTAAGGGGTACACTCATCCATTGCTGGTGGGAATGCAAACTTGTGCAACAGCTTTGGAAAGCAGTGTGGAGGTTTCTCAGGAAATTTGGGATCCACCTACCCCAGGACCCAGCAATCCCACTGTTGGTAATTTACCCAAGAGATGCCCAATCATATTACAAAAGCATTTGTTCAACTATGTTTATAGCAGCATTATTTGTAATAGCCAGAACCTGGAAACAACCTAGATGCCCTTCAGTGGAAGAATGGATGAAGAAAGTGTGGAATATATACATATTATTTTACTACTCGGCGGTTAAAAACAATGACATCCTGAATTTTGCATGCAAATGGATGGAAATAGAAAACACCATCCTGAGTGAGGTAACCCAGGCCCAAAAAGTTGAACTTGGGATGTACTCACTCATAATTGGTTTCTAGCCATAAATAAAGGACATCGAGCCTATAATTCGTAAAAAATCCTAGAGAAGCTATATAAGAAGGTGAACCGAAAGAAAAACATATAGTTATCCTCCTGGATACTGAAAGTAGACAATATTTCCGGACAAAAAATGGGAACATGGGGGTGGGGTGGGATGGGGGGAGGGGGGATGGGGAGAAAAAAGTGTGAAGCGGAGGATGGGAAGAGCTTGGGGGAATAGGATGGTTGGGATATAGGAAAAGTGGATATGGGAACAAGGAATTATATATCTTAATTAAGGGAGCCATTCTAGGGTTGGCAGAGACTTGACTCTAGAGGGGTTCCCAGGTGTCCAGGAAGACGCCCCCAGCTAGGTTCTTGGGCAGCTGAGGAGAGGGTGCCAGAAATGTCCAGATCCTATTGCCATACTCATGAATATCTTGCATATCACCATAGAAACTTCACCTGGCATTGGATGGAGAAAATGACAGAGCCCCACATAGGAGCACCGGACTGAGATCCCAAGGTCCCGATGAGGAGCAAAAGGAGGGAGATCATGAGCAAGGAAGTCAGGACCGCGAGGAGTGCCTTTAGGGGGAGACCACCAAGTCTAGTTGGAATGGGACTGATGGAACAGGGGACCAAACCGGACTCTCTGAATGTGACTGACGGTGGAGGAGGCCTGAGAAACCAAGGACAACGGCAATGAACATGAACTCTACAGCATGGACGGGCTCACTGTGAACCTTGTCAGTTTGGTTGCTCACCTTCCTGGACTTAGGGGGAGCTGGGAGGACCTTGAACTTAACATAGTGAAGGGAACCCTGATGGCTCTTTGTCTTGGAGAGGGGTGGAGTGGGGGTATGGGTGGAAGGGAGGGGAGGGAAGGGGGAAGAGATGGAAATCTTTAATAAAAAAAATGAGAAGAAAAAAATAAAAAATAAATAAAAAAAATAAAAGAAAAAAAAGTAGTTTCATTTTTCCTTACGTTGCCTCATTTGAAATGAATTACTAGACTTCAGAAACTATTAAGAACTGGCCCTCTCACCAAAGCTCTTTTGAATTGTCACGGTCATTCACTATTGCCTATCTGTGAATACTACTGTTAATGAAAATGTGATGCAGACCCTCTTCTGTCACAATAATCCTAGCCAAAGATTATGTGCAAATGATGGCATATGGAAAAGGAGGACACCACTCTTCAGGATGCTTGTCTTATTTACATCCTAAAACCTGAAGGAAGGAGAAAGAAAAGGAAAGGAAAACAGAAACTAACTTCTACTTATTCTCACTTTCTTTTATACCTTTCTTCGTAGTGATGAGTCTGTCATGTACAAAGACAAAGGTAAAATATGTGGTATGAATATTGGGAAAGACTTGAAGATTTTATTGTATTCTAAGGTTGAAATATTTCTTTCTTTTCTTTTCTTTTTTTATGCTACTTAAAACTAAACAGCAGAACCTGGAACGGAAGAATGTATTTGAGATGAATTCCCAACCAGCCTGGGCTACATAAGGAGACTGACTTCACTGTACACACTCTAAAAGGCAATGGGAAACAATTCAAAATATAAATACAATGCTAAAGATTTTATTACATTTTATAGACTCAGAAGAATGCGGTTATCTTCGAAACTGCTACAATCTGAATATTAATTTTCTCTAACCCAATTAGTATGATTAACTTCTAACCTCTAAGCGACAGACAGTATTAATCTCTCAAGAATAGGTTTACTGCTTTTTAAAAGGAAAACAAAAGGATGCCTTACCTTCCACCATGAAACAATAGTTGTATAGAAGGGGCCCTAGCAAGATATTAAATATGCTAGAAACTTTATCTTGGACTTTGTAGTCCTCAAAACTATGAGGAATATCTTTAACCTATTTACAACCCATTTCATGTCATTTTGCTCCAGCAACTTGTGATAGTCACTTTTGACTTAGTGAAGAAATACCAAGATAGCCGACAAATGTAAATGAGGGCCCTCTGGTATGCATTAGCATGAGAATAGGTCAGTTGAAGAAGATAACCCTTATCTATTCCATTGAGTTTACCTTAAGTCCATCGAAGAAATCTTAAGTTTCCAGTCTTTCCGTGAACATTTCAATGTCGTCTAATATACCACTCTATAAGTTGCTCCATTCTAGTTTGGAAGAATGTGGGATCTTTTATTTATATATCTATTTATTCGTTTAGTTATTAGCTGCTGTTCCCCAAAAATATTCTGTATAGAGGAAGGACTGCTCTTGTTTTCTCAATCTGACACAAACTAATGTCACTTTGGAAGAAGGAACCCTTCTTAAAGAACTGTCTCCATCAGATAGTCCTGGAGGCAAATCTATGGAATATTTTCTTGATTAATAATTGCTGTCATATTGGAGAGTCCAGCTCACTGTGGGCAGTGCCTTGCCTGGTCTGGTGGTTCTAGATGGTGTAAGAAAGCAAACTAAGAAGCCATGGCAAATAAGCCAGTAAGTTGTATTCCTCTAGGGGATACTTCGCTGTTTCAGTTCCTGTCTCAACCTCTCTGGATGATGGACTGTAACTTATAAACCAAATGAGACTTTCTACCACCAAGTTGCTTTTGGTCAGTATTAAATCACAGCAGCAGAAATCAAACTAGGACAGTGGGTCAAAGCCTATTGTTCTCGTTTATTGCAAGTATCATTTCTAGTTCTTTACTCTAGATCATCTTTAACTCAAACACCCTTACATTTCAATTATTAAATATATATGAAGATATTTTCCCTATTTCATATTGAACTTGATTAGAAATATCCAGTTTTTCAACATTTTTTGAGACAGGGTCGCACTAGTTAGCCTGGCTGGCCTTGAACGTACTATGTAGATAGATCTGGCTGTCCTAACACTCCCAGAGATCTGCCTGCCTCTGCCTCCTGAGTGCTGGGGGTTAAAGAAGTGTTTCAACACTCCTGGTTGCTGTTCAACTATTTTACATGATCTGTTGGCAAGTTACTTTATCACTTGGCCTCAGATTCCTTGTGTGAAAAATTAGGGACCTGGTTTCCAAATCCTGTCCTTCTTAGGGTAATAAATGTCCCTCCAGGATAGTCATCAATCTCTAGAACAGTGTTGTGTTTTTTTAAACTAGAACACCTATGAATAAGTTCACAAATATAATGACGACGTAAAATTAGGACTCTTAGACCTTATAAATTTCTAATAGGGTTTCTATTAGCAATGTCAAAGCATATTCTAAACTTTTAGTTCAGATGTATGTTATTATATAGTTGGTAGTTTCTATATGACATAAATATGTATGTATATATATTATACATTTCTGTTAGATATTTATTTGTTCATACTACAAATATTACTGAATAGTTTATACCAAGCATATATATAGTAGTGGAAATAACAAGCATGCTGTATACCCTGAGGGAAATTGAATTCACCATACGTAGAAAAAGCAAATAGAAACCAAATTTGTAACCAAGTGTTACAAAGAGAGCGAGCTAGACCATTTAATCAAAATGTTATAGTATAGTGAAGACTTTTTCATATTTAACTAAATCTTTCAATTTTATAGAGGGAAAGGAAAAAGACTGTGTAATAACAGGACACTGAATTAATCTCAGGGTGCTTATTCCTTCTACCTCTTCTTTATTGAGATAGTATATCACTATATAACTCTGGCTAGTCTAGAACTTACCATGCAGATGAGACTGGCCTAAAAAAACATGGGAATCCTCCTGCTTCTATCTCCTGAGTGCTAGGCCTAAAGCTATAAATCAAACACTAGCATATAAAATTTATCATTTTAACCATTTTTTCAATGCCAGGGTTAAAGCTAGGACCCCATGCATACTAAGCACCCTACCACTGAAATACACTCCCAGTATCTAAAGACTTGACTTCTTTTTCTCAGTGCTGGGGATTTAACCCCGGGTTTTGCACGTGTTAAGCAAGTGCTCTGCCTCAGTGTTCACTGGCATGAAATTAATATCTGTAATGGACAATAGAAGGCAGGCTTGGTGACTTTTGTCATAATTCCACCACTTAGGAGGCTAAAGGGAGGGAGCTGTTGTGATACAATGTTGTTAATCTCAGCTCTTAGCCAATCTTAGCCAAACTACAGAGTGAAATTCTGTTTTAATAAACAAACAAAGATAATAGCTTACTATATAACTGAAAAACATTGGTCTGTTTAAAGATACTTTAAGTCTACCTATACTCCTCTAAAAATAAATGTAGTCTTAAATTTTAAAATTCATTTATTTTACATTCATAAATTTTACATTCATTTTCCATGTAAATTATTAAAATTTTACAAAGTATATTTTAGATGTTCAATCATGTATTGGTTATACAAACATCTGGCCATAAAAGAGTACATTTGGACCTGTCCACCATAACCCAAACACAGATGGAAAACACAGGCATTATAAAAGAGTTGCAGCAAGATGGAGGGGGCATACTAGAGGTTTTTGAGTATTTATAAGCACCCTTAAGCAGTGTTCCTATATAGTTTCTCTACAGCATTGTGAAATATCTTTCTGCTTATGGCTAACTTAAACTCCAAGACATTGAAGCCCCCGTAAGTTCCTTAAGAAATCTGTAATTGAGCAGGGCAGTGGTAGCGTATGCCTTTAATCCCAGCACTCAGGAGGCAGAAGCAGGCAGACATGAGTTGAAGGCCAGCCTGGTCTATAAAAGCTAGTTCCACGACAGGCACCAAAGCTATACAGAGAAACCCTGTCTTGAAAAAAACAAAAGAAAAAAAAAGCAATCTTTATACAATAAAGAACAGAATGTTCCGGCACATGGTATGTGCACAGTTGTTAAATGAATAAGTTAATGAACAATAGACAGGAATCCTAGAAATAATATTTCAAATTTAAGAAGCACACACATGTAACTAATAATACCTAATAAAAAGCCTAGAAATCATGTGCCAATAATCAATTTGCAGTCTGCAAATAGAGACATTTGTCTTGACTTTCAGCAGTGAGACCACAGTAACATGACTCTAATCACAGCACAGAGTTATAATTGTTTTAATTGTTATAATTGTTATCAGCCATTGCTTTTATATGTTATTGTACCTAATTTCTAACAAAGTTGACTTCAAACTAAAATCAATCAGAAGAGATGGAAAGGGACACTTTATACTCATAACAGGAAAAATCCTTCAGAATGAAGTCTCAATCCTGAATATCTATGCCCCTAATATAAAAGCTCCCACTTATGTAAAAGAAACACTTCTAGAACTCAAGGCAGCCATCAAACCACACACACTAATAGTTGGAGACTTCAACACTCCTCTATCACCAATGGACAGGTCAATCAGACAGAAACCTAACAGAGAATTGAAAGACTTAATGGAGATAATGAACCAAATGGACTCAACAGACATCTATAGAACATTCCACCCAAATAGGAAAGAATATACCTTCTTCTCTGCGGCTCATGGAACCTTTTCGAAAATTGACTATATACTTGGTAACAAAGCAAACTTCCACAGTTACAAAAAAATATTAGTAACCACCTGCATCTTATTGGATCACCATGGATTAAAATTAGAAATCAACAACAATGCTACCCCCAGAAAGCCCACAAACTCATGGAAACTGAACAGTCAACTACTGAACCACACCTGGGTTAAGGAAGAAATAAAGAAAGAAATTAAAGTCTTTCTTGAATTTAATGAAAACAAAGACACAACATACTCAAACCTATGGGACACAATGAAAGCAGTGCTAAGAGGAAAGTTCATAGCACTAAGTGCCCACTTAAAGAAAACGGAGAAAGCACTCATTGGTGACTTAACAGCACACCTGAAAGCTCTGGAAAAAAAAGAAGCAGACTCACCTAGGAGAAGTAGAAGACTGGAAATTATCAAACTGAGGGCAGAAATCAACAAAATAGAAACACAGAAAACAATCCAAAGAATCAATGAAACAAAAAGCTGGTTCTTGGAGAAAATCAACAAGATTGACAAACCCTTAGCCAAACTAATCAAACGGCAGAGGGAGAACACGCAAATTAATAAGATCAGGAATGAAACGGGGGACATAACCAAAGACACAGAGGAAATTCAGAGAATCATTAGATCTTACTACAAAAGCCTGTATGCCACAAAATTGGAAAATGTAAAAGAAATGGACACTTTTTTTAGATAAATACCATATACCAAAGTTAAACCAGGACCAGGTAAATGCTCTAAATAGTCCTGTTAGTCGCGAAGAATTAGAAACTGTTATCAGAAACCTCCCTACCAAAAAGAGCCCAGGACCAGATGATTTCAATGCGGAATTCTATCAGAACTTCCAAGAAGACCTAATACCTATACTCCTTAAGGTATTTCATAATATAGAAACACAAGAGTCACTGACAAATTCCTTCAACGAAGCTACAGTTACCCTGATACCTAAACCACACAAAGACTCAACCAAGAAAGAGAATTACAGGCCAATCTCACTCATGAACATTGACGCAAAAATTCTCAATAAAATACTGGCAAACAGAATCCAAGAACACATTAGAAAATTATCCACTACGATCAAGTAGGATTCATCCCAGAGATGCAGGGCTGGTTCAACATACGAAAATCTATCAATGTAATCCATCATATAAATAAACTGAAGGAAAAAAACCATAAGGTCATCTCATTAGATGCAGAAAATGCATTCGACAAAATTCAGCACCCTTTATGATAAAGGTCTTGGAGAGATTAGGGATACAAGGTTCATTCCTAAATATAATAAAAGCTATTTACAGCAAGCCGACAGCTAACATCAAATTAAACAGAGAGAAACTCAAGGCTATCCCACTAAATTCAGGAACACGACAAGGCTGTCCACTCTCTTCTTATCTCTTCAATATAGTGCTTGAAGTTCTAGCAATAGCAATAAGACAACATAAGGGAATCAAGGGGATTCGATTTGGAAAGGAAGAAGTGAAACTTTCGTTATTTGCAGATGATATGATAGTGTACATAAGCGACCACAAAAACTCCACCAAAGAACTCCTACAGCTGATAAACTCCTTCAGTAACGTGGCAGGATACAAGATCAACTCCAAAAAAATCAGTTGCCCTCCTATACACAAAGGATAAGGAAGCAGAGAGGGAAATCAGAGAAGTATCACCTTTCACGATAGCCACAAATAGCATAAGATATCTGGAAGTAACTCTAATCAAGGAAGTGAAGGATTTATTTGACAAGAACTTTAAGTCTTTGAAGAAAGAAATTGAAGAGGATACCAGAAAATGGAAGGATCTCCCCTGCTCGTGGGTTGGGAGGATCAACATAGTAAAAATGACAATTCTACCAAAGGCAATCTATAGATTCAATGCAATCCCGATTAAGGTCCCATCAAAATTCTTCACGGATATTGAGCTGACAATAATCAACTTTATATGGAAAAACAAGAAACCCAGGATAGCCAAAAAAATCTTATACAATAAAAGTACTTCTGGAGGCATTACCATCCCTGACTTCAAACTCTATTACAGAGCTACAGTATTGAAAACAGCTTGGTATTGGCATAAAAACAGAGAAGTCGACCAATGGAATCGTATAGAAGACCTGGATCTTAAACCGCAAACCTATGAACACCTGATTTTTGATAAAGGAGCTTAAAGTACACAATGGAAGAAAGAGGGCATCTTCAACAAATGGTGCTTGCATAACTGGATGTCTACCTGTAGAAGAATGAAAGTAGATCCATATCTATCACCATGCACAAAACTCAAGTCCAAATGGAGTAAAGACCTCAATATTAATTGGAACATACTGAGCCTGATAGAGGAGAAAGTGGGAAGTACTCTACAACATATGGGCACAGGAGACCGCTTCCTACGTATAACCCCAGCAGCACAGACATTAAGGGCAACATTGAATAAATGGGACCTCCTGAAGCTGAGCAGCTTCTGTAAAGCAAAGGACACTGTCACTAAGACACAAAGGCAGCCTACTGACTGGGAAAAGATCTTCACCAACCCTGCAACTGACAAAGGTCTGATCTCTAAAATATATAAGGAACTCAAGAGACTAGACTTTAAAATGCTAATGAACCCAATTAAAAAATGGGGCGCTGAACTGAACAGAGAATTCTCAACAGAAAAAGTTCAAATGGCCAAAAGACACTTAAGGTCATGCTCAACCTCCTTAGCTATCAGGGAAATGCAAATCAAAACAACTTTGAGATATCATCTTACATCTTTCAGATTGGCTAAAATCCAAAACACCAATGATAACCTTTGCTGGAGAGGTTGTGGGGCAAGGGGTACACTCATCTATTGCTGGTGGGAATGCACACTTGTGCAACCACTTTGGAAAGCAGTGTGGCGGTTTCTCAGGAAATTCGGGATCAACCTACCCCAGGACCCAGCAATTTCACTATTGGGAATCTACCCAAGAGATGCCCAATCATACCACAAAAGCATTTGCTCAACTATATTCATAGCAGCATTATTTATAATAGCCAGATCTTGGAAACAACCTAGATGCCCATCAGTGGAAGAATGGATGAAGAAACTGTGGAATATATACATGTTAGAGTACTACTCAGCGGTAAAAAACAATGACATCTTGAATTTTGCATGCAAATGGATGGAAATAGAAAACACTATTCTGAGTGAGGTAACCCAGACCCAAAAAGATGAACATGGTATGTACTCACTCATAATCAGTTTCTAGCCATAATTAAAGGACATTGAGCCTATAATTCAGGATCCTTGAGAAGATAATAAAAAGGTGAACCTCCCCAAAAATATATAGTAATCCTCCTGGATATTGGAAGTAGACACAATCGCCAGGCAAAAATTCGGAACTTGAGGGTGGGGCGAGACGGGCCAAGGGTAGATGGGGATAGAAAAGCATGAAGGGGAGAATAGGGGGAGCTGGGAGGAATGGGATACGGGATACAGGAAGGGTGGATATGGGAGCACGGAAGCATATATCTTAATTTAGGGAGCCATCTGAGGGTTGTCAAGAGACTTGACCCTAGAGGGGTTCCAAGGTTTCCAGGGAGATGCCCCCAGCTAGTTCCTTGGGCAGCTGAGGAGAGGGAGCCTGAAAAGGCCAGTTCCTATAGCCATACTGATGAATTTCTTGCATATCACCATAGAACCTCCACCTGGCGATAGATGAAGAAAATGACTGAGCCCCACATTGGAGCACCGGTCTGAGCTCCCAAGGTCCTGATGAGGAGCAGAAGGAGAGAGAACATGAGAAAGAAAGTTAGGACCGGACCATGAGGGGTGCGTTCACCCATGGAGATGGTGGGACAGAACTAACGGGAGATCACCAACTCCAGTTGGATTGGGACTGATGGAACATGAGACCAAACCAGACTCTCTGAATGTGGCCGATGGTGGAGGCTGACTGAGAAGCCAAGGACAAAGGTGCAGAGCTTTGACTCTTATGCATGGACAGGCTCTGTGGGAGCCTTCTCAGCTTGGTTGATCACCTTCCTGGACTTGGGGGGAGTTGGGAGGACCTTGGTCTTAACATAGAATAGGGAACCCCGATGGCTACTTGGCCTGAAGAGGGAGGGAGGGGGGCATGGGTCGAGGGGAGGGGACGGAAGGGGGAGGAAGAGAGGAGATGGAAATTATTAAATATAAAAAAATAAACCATCCTTGGACAGCTGAGGAGAGGGTGCCAGAAATGTCTAGATCCTATTGCCATACTCATGAATATCTTGCATATCACCATAGAAACTTCACCTGGCATTGGATGGAGAAAATGACAGAGCCCCACATAGGAACACTGGACTGAGCTCCCAAGGTCCTGATGAGGAACAAAAGGAGGGAGATCATGAGCAAGGAAGTCAGGACCGTGAGGTGTGCGTTCACCCATTGAGACGGTGGGACAGATCTAACGGGAGACCAACAAGTCCAGTTGGAATGGGACTGATGGAACAGGGGACCAAACCGGACTCTCTGAATGTGGTTGACGGTGGAGGAGGACTGAGAACCCAAAGACAATGGCAATGAGCATGAACTCTACAGCATGGACGGGCTCACTGTGAACCTTGTCAGTTTGGTTGCTCACCTTCCTGGACTTAGGGGGAGCTGGGAGGACCTTGAACTTAACATAGTGAAGGGAACCCTGATGGCTCTTTGGCTTGGAGAGGGGCAGAGTGGGGGTATGGATGGAAGGGAGGGGAGGGAAGGGGAGGAGGAGGGGAGGAGATGGGAATTTTTAATAAAAAAATGAGAAAAAAAATAAACCAAAAAAGTAAGTGATGCTTATGTATTTGTAAATAAAAAAAAAAAGAAACCAAACCTCATCACAGACATGTATACACAAGCTAAATCCAGTATACAAAGGGTTTCAGTTTCAGAGATGCACTAGAGGTTTTGGAATGCATCTTCCATGAATCAAGGAGATAATATGACATAACAAGGAAAACAAATCTAAAATGTTAAAATTATACCATAAGTAATGGTTGACTAGGCATCTAGAAGCAAAGCTCACTTTAGCAATCAGTAACATGAAGGTCCTCTGTTCTTAACAACATATGAGTAGTTTCTTCTGAAATCTCAAGAAGATATTTTTCTGGCAAAAATTCTTTCTCAGAGCAATTTATCAAATATTGCAGAAAAAGTCCATTTGAAACCCATCATGTCTCCAAACTTTCCCTCTGCTGTTAGCATGCTAGCAAGTTAGAAGTTGGTTAGAAAGAACAGGATAGGAGATTTTCACCAATTTCCTTACTATTAGATGTTTTCACTAATTTTAAGGAAAAATAAAATATCACTTCATCATTGTCTTGCATATTATGAGTTTTTGTAGGTACAATAGATTATGCACACAGTAAAACTTGACTGTGGTCTTTATATAAATAGCACTGTCTTTAAAAAGAAAGGAAAACAAAAATTAGTACATTCCTAAAACTCACTGAGAGAATCCTCGCCAGGAATCCTAGGGCTATATCACCTTGCATTTGGGAAGCATACTTTTTTTTTTTTAAATTTGTGATTATGTCCTTTCTTTTGAGGTACAAAGTCTCATGAAGTCCTGAAACACAAAGTATTTATAATCACCAATGGCAGATTCAACATAAAATTTGCAAAAAAAGTAAAAAACTCTACAGAAAAGGTAAAAGGTAAATTTAAGGATGCCTTCATGAAGGCAGGGTAGAAAGAAATGCAGGTTAAAAGGAAGAATCACAGAGGAATAGTTGTGTCTCTGGTAAAGAAAGTAACCAATACAGATAGGAGTGAGTCATCAGATTGAGAAAACATATCTTCAAGATGACAAAACCGATCTACTGATAAATGTGTGGGGAGCTATTGAGAAGGTTTGAGGAAAAATGATCAAGTTTAAAAACTAAACATGCAAATATCAAAAGGACAACGTAAGAATGATACTGTGGTAGCACACACCGATAGTGCTAGCACATGGAAGGCTGAGGCTTCCACAAATTCCATGGCAGCCTAGGCTACATGATGAGTATTAGCCAGCCAGAGCTACACAGGGAGACCTTGTCTCATAAACCCCAAAGCAAAAGCTAAGTAGATTTTAAGTTCCAAGGGAGTAAAGTATATTATCCTTAAAGGAAAACAGAATTGCACCACATCATTGGAAGGTGTCAAGTATTTACATTCTAATGATGTCAATTTTTGCAAGTTTGTTTGGAGGGTCTCACAGGAAGTGCTACTACTTATATACCTTTCTCAGAAGAATGGTCCGCCTCTTTTGAGGATGCTTGCCCTCTTTAATGAATCCTCAGTTTCAGGAGGAAGACATAGAGAGCTGTAAGGAAAGAAGGGGACTCCTGCCTAGCTGACTGAATTGGCTAAATCACCCCTGGTTTATCAAGCCAGATCACCCTAACAACCTAATGTTCATGTTGAAAATTATACTAACCAACATTAAGGGAGGATATTGAGGGAAAATATGAATATAAGTAAATGAAAAGATCAAGGAAGCAATGTCAGAAGATTTTTTAAAACCTTAAAATTTATAGCAAAAATTTAACAGACACTAACATGGAAAAAAAAAGCCTCAAAAAGTGGCAATGTAAATAGATTTGTGAGAGCCAGCTGGATATTCCTCATGTTTGTTCTCCCTTGTTTGAGAGTAATAACAGGTTTATTTAGCTGAGCACATGATTGACACAGTAAAACTCTATTTGTAGCTTCCCTTACAGTTTGGTTATGACCATGTGACAAATCTTTAGCCAATTTGATGGAAGTGAAAGTGTTTAATGATAGTTTCTACAGTCTCTTTTTGAAAGACTGTTGGTATTTTCTCTCCTCTCTGTTGTATTACTAGGAGTTATATATGCCATCATTATGGATCTTGAAGAAGTGTTGTACCACACAGGTGACAGAAAAGAAAAGATGGAATGGAATGTATTAGTATCTCTAAAGCTACCCTAGAATTTCCATACTAGCTGAAGATAGCATATCCACTGGACAAAATTGTAAGGGTTTGTCTAAGCCACTTTTATTTTGAGTGTTTCTATAATTCACAGCTAATTCACAGATGGAAGTAAACCAAAGGAATCATCAATGGAGGGAAAAGTGTTTGACCTCAGCTATTGGAAAGATAGGAGGGGAAGAGTAGGTAAGTTTTTAAAACAAATTCTACAGAACTTGCAATGTGGATAACTTTACCTTGAAACTATTTAGATGTTTTATAAAAATAACTTAAAGGAAGTTAAGACAATTGGGCTCACAATGTTCCCAACAAGAACCATAGCTTAACAAAATCCCCAGTACCAGGCACAAGAAATTTCCTTTCAAATAGTTGGTCATGTAGTCCCAAGTAACTGCCCAAACAATATAGATTACTGAAAGCAACCTTTGGTTGCCTCTCAGGGTTTGAAGGGGATCCTACTGCTGAAGACACCACACATTTAGGACACAAGACTCAGCTGGTTCAAGCTGCATCTGACCGGAATGCCTCTTTCCTGTGCCCTAGTGTCTATAGTCCTAGAATAGGCTATACGAACTTTCAAGGGAGGGAAGCAGCTAAATAGTCCTACATCATCTAGGAATCATGACACTGACCATGATGGTAAGATATACATAAAAGCACAATAAATGGAACACTCATGTCAATGGCCACCAACAGGTGTCTTAATTGGACGTAAGGCCCACTCGGTAGGAGGGAAATCATGCCTGGTATTGAAAGTACAGCCAGCTTCCCAGGGCCATGAACCTTAGAAAAGAATCTATTTCTGCCACTTTGCTAGACCAACATAATTCTTTACTACATTCTAAATAAAACTTATCCTACCACCCTTCATCAATGGAGCCCCTCCTTACAGCAAATGGAGACTACCATGTTACAAGTGGACACAATGCAAAGATCGACAGACTGTAGGGATCTCAGCCCTACCAGATACATCTGCACAACATCTTCCCTGTATCTATGTCTCAGGGCATATCACGGAAGAGAGGGTAGAAGTAATGTAAGAGTCAGAATACCAGGAAGTGTGTGGTAAAACAATTCTTCCATAAAATGGCAGCATCAACAAGACTGGAACAATGGCAATATCAATGGGTACATTATTATGAAAGGGAAAATTTTTGTGGGGTCTCATCCCTAGACAAAGAACTAACTATAGGCAACTTTCTGTGGAAAAGGATAATTAGCCTATCCTAGGGAGGACCCCTACCCATGGGTTGTTTAATGTAGAATGATCAGCCCTGAAGTCATATACATAAACGACAAGGGACTCAGTAAGTTGTATTTATGAATTTGTGAAGGTTTGGGGAAAATTATTAACAAATGACCCCAAAATGCTGACTCCATCTCTCCTTATCCCTCCCCTGTCTCTCCCTGATCTCTCTCTATGTAAATAACAGTGATAATCAAAGAAGAAGAGGTTATCAACTTGAGAGTTGGGGAGGACATAAGAGTGTAACTGGGAAGGGGTCAAGGAAAGAAAAGGGAGGGCAAAGTGATAGAATTCTATTTCAATTAAAAATATATTTAAGCATATCTAGTTGTTTTTTATTATTGGTGTTTATGTATATGTATAAAGTGTGTGTATTCATGTTCAGATGCACACATGCCACAGTGTGCTTGTGATAATCAGAGGACAATTTTCAGGTGCTAGCTAGTTCTCTTCTACCATGGTAACTGAGGCTTAAGTGTAGGCCATGGCTTACAGAGCAAGCATCTTTGATTTTTAAAAATAAAACTAAAAAAACCACAAGCCCCACATTTCCCTATTTGTGGTGTTTACTTAGGTACTCCATGCTACAATTCCACATTCATATGGTCTCCGGTAATTTTTCTCTTTTGGATCATCTGCTTGCTGTACTCAAAACTCTTTGAAAACAGGATGTTTCTGATGCCTTTCTTTTTCATTGTTAGTATACACTCCTACACAACAGCGTACTCAGCAACACAGGATTGAAATTGATTTTACACCCAGATCAAAACAAGAAAAAGCAAAGCTCTGACTAGGACAGTACTTGTTTTTAGAGTTGTATTTATTTTGAGAGAACTTTGCCCCTTGTCTTCTCTTTATGTTTTTGAAAAAAATGTTATTTCATCTGGAAGAATTTTATGTTTTGTCACTTCTTCTTTAAAAATACTTCCCTTGGGATCTTCTGAGATGACCCTTAAATATGGGCTGAAACCATGCAATACCCTTGCACAAAGCCAAATGTTATCTTTTCTTCTTACCTCTAAGCTGAATGAGAGTTGGAAACTCAATTGGGGAAATCTTTGTAACACAGAAACCAGTAAATGGGAAAAAAATACAAAAACAACACTCCACAACCAAAAGAAGGCATCAGTTCCTTAAAGAAAGATTATTAAATATTTACAATACCATAATAATCTCAACCTCATATAAATGTCCTTCAAATGGCATACAAACTACTATCCCCACAATTGATTAGTACAATTATTTTCATCAATTATTTATTATAATACATGAGATTCATTTCAGATCATTTCATGCAATTTTTCTTTTTTCTTTACTCTGCTCTCATATATTATATCCTGACTGCAGTTTCTCTTTCCTCTTCAAACCCCACCTCCCATCTTCCCCATATCCGCTACCCTTCAGAAAAGAGCAGGTCTCCCAGAGATAAACCAAATATGGCATATCAAGTTTCAGTAAGACTAGGCATAAACCCTCATACTAAGGCTGGATGAGGAAACCCAGTAGGAGAAAAAGGATCCCAAAAGTAGGAAAAGAGTCAGAGACAACCCCTGCTCGGCCTCTTAGGAGTCCCATAAAAACAGCAAGCTACATAACCGTAACATATGTAGAGGACCTAGGTCAGAACCATGAAGGTTTCCTGATTGCCAGTTCAGTCTCTGTGAGTCCCTATGAGCTCCGGTTAGTTGATTCTGTGGGCCATGTTCACCTGTTGTTCTTAACTCCTGACTTCTACAATCCTTCCTTCCCAGTCTTGGGGTTCCATAAGCTACACCTAATGTTTGGCTGTGGCAGTTTTTTTTTAAACATAGTATAGTAGTAACACTTTTTAAACAGTTTCAATTGTAAGGCATGAAAATTACTGAATATGTCTTACCCGAACTATTTCGCAGTCAACATTTAATTCAGTCGCAACAGCTTCAATCTTCTCTCTACATACAGAGCCCAGGCTGGTCATACCATTGTCCCAGTACTTCTTAAGGGTAGCCAAGTCTCTGTCACTGAACTGAGTACGGTCTTGGAGCTAGAAAACACATTTAAAATTGATTATGATCAAAGGAAGCAATGCTATTGAGAGGGTTCACAGGGTGGGAAGTAGAAGTACCAAGTTAAGTTCATTTGCAAAATTAGCAGTTAAAGTTTAAGAGGAACGCAGGAGTTAGGAGTTCAAACTGGCCTCCCCAAAAAGGCATTCTCTATCAAAGCAATAGACTTGTAACAAAGAACTTTTATCAGTCCTGGAACAAAGGAGAATCCTATACTCCATAAAATGTTATCTTCTCTTTCAAACTGGTGGATCTTTAAGATCTCATATTCCTCTGTCTAGATGTAAATTAAAAAAAAAAAACTTCCTCAGAGAAAACTTCAGATCCAGGTTTCCTTATAGCAGAAAAGGACCTATTGACCTATCCCACAGTAACCATTATGTATGTTCTAGCCTTTGCTTTCTGGATTTCTATGAATTCTGAGATGACTACCAGCATGTGGGGAGGAAGTTAGACTACCCTCACTTTGACCAAACTGTAAATTAATTCAATTGCTTTTGTTAATTTCTATTTCTTAAGTTGTTTAAAATACAGAGAAACTGAGACTATGAGTTTATGAACCCAGAATTGTGGGAGAAAGAAAGCAGAATCAGCCAGACACCTCAGGCAGACACCATGCCTCTCCTCTCTGAGACAGATGCAGGTTAAGATCTCTCCTGGTAAGCCACCCCTCATGGTGTTACACAGATTACTAAATATGAGTTAAAGCAAGATGTGTGAATTAGCCAATAAGAGGCTGAAACTAATGGGCCAGGCAGTGTTTAAAAGAATACAGTTTCCGTGTAATTATTTCGGGTAAAGCTAGCCAGGTGGTAGGAAGCAGCTCGCTGCTCCCATCACTACAACAAGGTACTATAAATATCTAAAAATGAGCTTTGTGTGTGTATATATACATACATACTATCCTGAAATTTTCTGTGTGTTTGTGTGATGTGATAAAGGAGAAGGAAAGAGGAAGTGAGAAGTAGAGGGTAGGGAAAAAGAAGGTGGGGTACAGTGGAGGGAAGGAACAGTGAGTTAGGTGGAGTGACAATTGAAGAGAAAAAGGGAGAGAGGTATGGAGGAAGGCAGAGATAGACAGACAGACAGGCATATAGATAGATAATTAGTGATTTAGAAAATGTTTCAAATCATAATGTTTGGGTTATGAGATTGTAGCATATTTTTTTTTATCTGAGCATAATATGACTGAAGGGTATAGGACCTCAACAGGGACTAGAATCAGTGTGCCTCCTCACTGCAAGAAACTTTAGGAGTGCTAGCATATCCTGCAGATTAATCAAATGCAGGGCTCTTTGAGGCAGCTCAGTGATTTTCATCCCACATATTCTGGGATGGGCATTTGTATGGTGCAGGTGGCTTTGAGCCATCCATGCTCCAGTACGTAAGTCCAGCAAACTCACTGATTCCCCAGGCTGGATTTGGATGGAATCTTTCCTCTGGAGCAAATAGCCATTTGTTCATTTTTCCACAGAAAAAGCAATGCAATGGAGGCTCTGGTGCTGCCTTTTGCCTGAGATAAAGTTCACTTAGCTCTACGCTAAAACTACCCTTCGCATACATCTTACTCATATACCCTTTAGCATTTTATTTCTAACTGAAATTTAACATGGAGGACCTCCTAAATCAGATTCAGATAAAAGTGGCAAAGAAAATATGTACTGTGGAGATGGTTCCATGGGCAAAAGCACTTGCCTTGTAAGGATAAGAACCTGAGTTCAAATCTCCATGTCCCAAGTAATCCCAGCACTGGGAAATGAAGCTAACTGAACACTTAATGTTTACAGCTAGCCAATCTAGGCAAAATGGCAAGCTTCAGGCTTAATGAGATTTTCTTCTTCCTTTTTTTGTGTCTCCCCCCCCCCCCGTGTGTGTGTGCGCACGTGTACATGTGTATTATTAAATTCAATTACAAGGGGCTATAAAGATGGTTCAGCAGTTAAGAGCATATACTGTCTTTTCTGGACCCAAATTTGGATTCCAGAACTGATACTGGATGCTTCACAACTACCTATAACTCCAGTTCCAAGAGATCTAACCCCTATTCTGGTCTTCACAGGCAATTGCAAACATGTGTTGCACAAGCACACACTCAGGCAAACACACATACACATAACTTAAAAATAAACGTTAAAAATGATTAGTTAAATCAGTTCCTTCTTTCTTAAGTTAAATAACATTTATTGTAAGTACTATTACTAAATCATACATTTTCTATGAATGAATCCAAACATGTCGCCTAAGAATGTTTTTCTAGACCAAAGGGTCTAGAAACCTTAATTTATTTGTCACCTAAAATTACATTAGATGTTCATTCTACACTAAATGCACAATAGTTGTGTGGTTAAAATTCTCAAAACAGAGAATAAAACCAACTGTTGAAGATTCTAAGGAGATTCAAATAATTCATCACAACTGTCGTTGTGAATATTTCCATGAATTTCCATTGCGCCAAATTCTCCAGTGTGAGTTAACCTACATTACTGTCAGAATGGTAGGAGTAATGAACAGAACACTGAACACACTCAGCCAATTAATTTGTAATTCATTTAGAAGACATCCAAAGCTGATTCATTCTTTAAATTGAACTAAATAAAACCTGATTTGATTTGCTAGAAATGTGCTGAGGTCTCAGCATTAGCAATGCTAAAGGTGACCTATTATGACAATGCCTATTAAGTAGAAGCTTATGAAAGAGGCGCAGTTATTTTTAAAGCTCCTAAGAGCATATTTTAACTAAGAAAATAAATAAGGTAATAAAAATCAATTAGCATTAAAACTGTGAAGACCATTTAGAGAAGGAACAGAATGTGTGGACATTTAAAGGATAAGGTGAATTCTCCCCCAAGGAAGCCTGAAATTGAAGTCAATTTTGTCTTTCTATTGGACTCTCAGGCCAACTTCATTTTATGAGACATACTGAAACCTAAGTGCTGGCTTAGATAAAACACATGGGCAATAATTTGTGTAAAGGGTAGCATTCCAAAAGCTCGGGGCTTTGTACACATGAGAAAAGTACTGTCAGTGAGCTATACTGAAACATGAAATACAACCAAATAAAAACAGAAAAGTATAAAATCAATTACTGTTTCTCCTTTCTTCACCTACAAACCTATAATTATAACACCAAAAATAAAAACTAATCGTAGATTACTCCATAACAGTCTAGAACTAATGCAAATACAGAGCCATGTGCAGTGGCTCATGCCATAAAGCCATCATTTTAGAGGCTGAGGCAAGAGAATTGCCTGAATTCCAGCCAGAACTGCATAGCAAGCATTAGGATAAGCATAGGCTATGTGGGAGCTTCCCTCTCTTCTTACCACACACATATGTGTAATTATATGTGTATGTATTTATTTGTATATACATACATATATATTCTTACGTAAAAACCTATAGATGTAATATCAAAAAACAATAGTAATTTCCTTTACACACACACACACACACACACACACACACACACACACACACACATGTATTTTATATAAACAAACTCTAAATAGATGACATGGTGCTGTAAACTTTTTTACTTAATAGCATATTGTGCAGACTATTATGTATCACCATTTACAGATCTACGTACACTATAGCCTAAGCTATTCTGAAAGTCCCAATTCTCCTTCCTCAGCCTCCTGAATCTTGGGATTGTAGGTATAAGCCACTCTACCAGGCACATTTGACTATTTAAAAAGAATCATTCAGGTCTGTGAGATACTTGCCCAGCAAGGAGCCAATATCCTTTAACAGAAGACCCATCAGAGGGGTGAGTGTGTTTCTGACCTGCTGGCTGCAGAAGCCTGGGTCACAGAGCAGAGACATTTCTCAACCCCCTAATCTTTCCGGTCATTCTGCAGGGGCTTCTCTCCGCAGCTACTTTCCTTCTCTTCCTATCCCATCCCAGTGTCCCTAAGGCACCCCTCCCCTCCTTCAGGGCCACAAGACCCTCCAGCTCCCCTTAGTGAGAATGGGACCCCGTAGTGAGTGGTGGGAGCTCCTTTGTTTCACTCAGCTTGCCTGTGTCAAGCTGGGCCTTTTGTCTGTGAGATACCTGCCCAGCAAGGAGCCAATATCCAGTAACAGAAGACCCATCGGAGGAGTCTCTGCTCAACAAGTAGCCCTCATCCTGTAACAGAAGATCCATCGGAGGGGTCCCTGGCCAAAAGGGGCCATAATCCTGTACCAGAAGAACTACCGGAGAGCATTTGAAGGAAGAGATAGGCAGGCGCCAAGGCAAGAATCCCTCCAACAATCTGAAAAACAACATGAAAACACCAGAACCTAGCGATCTTACAACAGAAGGACTTGAACACCCTAATCTAGAAGAGGTGGAAAAAATTCACATTACGAAAGCGATAGAGACCCTTAAACTGGATATGAAAAACTCCCTTAAAGAAATGGATGAGAAGTATAACAAAAAGTTCGAAGAAATGAGTAAATCCGTAAATGATACCCTGGAAAACCAAGGAAAAACAATCAAACAGGTAATGGAAACAGTTCAAGAATTGAAAACTGAAATGGAGGTAATGAAGAAAACACAAACCGAGGGCCGCCTGGATATGGAAAATCTAGGTAAATGAACAGAGACTACAGAAACAAACATAACCAATACAATACAAGAGATAGAAGAAAGAGTCTCAGACTCTGAAGATACCATAGAGAAAATAAATGCACTGATCAAAGAAAACAGCAAATCCAACAAATTCTCATCACAAAACATTCAGGAAATCTGGGACACAATAAAAAGACCAAACCTAAGAATAATAGGGGTAGAAGAAGGAGAAGAATTACAGATCGAAGGCCAAGAAAATATATTCAACAAAATTATAGAAGAAAACTTTCCCAACCTAAAGAAAGATATTCTTATGAAGGTTCAAGAAGCATACAGAACACTGAATAGACTAGATCAAAATAAATCCCCTTGCCATATAATAATCAAAACACAAAACATACAGAATAAAGAAAGAATATTAAGAGCTGCAAAGGAAAAAGGTCAAGTAACTTATAAAGGTAAACCCATCAGACTTACACCGGACTTCTCTATGGAAACCATGAAAGCCAGAAGGTCCTGGATAGAGGTACTGCAGAAACTAAGAGACCATGGATACAAGCCCAGACTACTATACCCAGCCAAGCTATCATTCACTATCAATGGAGAAAACAAAATATTCCAGGATAAAAAGAATCATTCAAATGGGTAAAATTATGCAGTATCTGTCACTCTTTGCCTAGCTTACATCATTTAGGATGATACTTTTCATAAAAATCCCTGCAGTTATAAGTTGCAGTTACCCTTTTAAGTAGGGTGAATAATATTCTATTCTATTCTGTATATACACCTACATATAATATAGGTGTATATTATGTGCATGTATACAGAAGTACTACATTTTTTATTTACTCATCCCTTTTTAGAGTTTAAGTTTTTACCATATTTTGCCTATTTCAAATAAAAATGCTGCAGTGAATACAGTAGGACAGATATCTCTTTGAGATTTTGCTCCCAATTTTTAAGGAGAAATTATTGTTATTGTTATTATTATTATTATTGTTTATGTGTAGGTGGACTATGTACAGCAATCAGCTTCCAAAGAGCTGGAGTTACAGTTATGAGCCAAGAGTGCTGGAAACTGAACTTGGGTCTTCTAAAAGAACAGCAAGTATTCTTGGTCATTGAGCCATCATCTCCCCCAAATTTAAAATATTTTCATTCATATATCTCAAAATGGTACTTCCTTATCATATGATAGTTCTATTTTTATTTTTTTACCTCAGTCTTTCAAATAACAAATCATGACCAATCATATAGATACTCCATAATGAAGTTAGTTACTGAAAGGCATTTACATAGTAGTATCAGTATTGGTTATTTAAGCAATCCTAAAATATATTATATATAAATTAGGTATCACATATACCTACATATATATTAAACACATTATAAATTAAATTATATATAATTATATTGACTATGTGTGATGTAAAATTCCCAGCAGTGTGTTTTGATCATCTTCTCTTTATATTATTAGAAAGAGATTCCAATACTAAACAGGTGAGGTGGACAATAATACATAAGTCACATATGCCTATAGTCTCAGATACTATATGCCATGCAAAGACACATTAATGTGCATTTGGTAACAAAGTAAACAATCTGAGGTTTTGAGACAATGATTTTGTAGAAATAAAGACTGATATAAACCAATTCCTAGTTTGTTTAAATATTCTGTGAGTTAGTAGAGAACTGAGACCTATTACTCAGAGATCAGGTATTGTTTAAATACTGTAACTGCAGCAACACAGTGGGCAGATCATTTGAGACAATCCCAGGTTTCTACAGATGCTAAGATATGGATAATGAAGCCTTTACATTAGTAAATGTACATTTACAAATTTTAATGCAGTGTTACAGAGAGCCTTGTTCATCCTTGGCAAGTTTTCCCACTGAGTTAAATTCCCAAACCCTAATTTCTAACAATAAATAGAGATGGTCCTCTATGTCTAAGGAGTCTGCATCCATAGATTAAACCAGACTATGGATTGAAAATTTATGAGAAATAATCACAGAAATATTATAAAACAAGATCCAAATGGACCAGTGCTAAACACTGTGCTTCCTCCATAAGGATGAAGTCTCTATTTCTTAGTTCCTCAGTATCTCCTGCATGTGGTTACCAATTCTTTTGCTTATCTATTCACTCCTTGATGGATATTGTAGCTGTGTCTGTCACTTGACTATTAAGGATAATACTGCCATGAACATGTTAGGGGAGCAGTTCCAACTGAAACTATATCACTATCCATAATTCTTCTCTCCCAAAAATACAATGTATGGGGACTTGCTGTCAGCTTTCTTTCATTCCTTTTTTCTTTGTTTTGCATTTTAGGAATTGAGCTTAAGAGTTTTGCATTCAGGTCTCTACTTCTGACATACATCTGCCATTTTGACTTAACTTTTCTTCAAAAACTTATTGTTATGGCCTTTTGGCTAATCCTAAGTGAAATGAGTGGTGAGTTAGAAGTGACATTGCCCAGAAATTTGACATCTCAAAGCAGTTAAAATCAGCATGTAAAATACAAAGAGAACACTTTGGACTGACAAGATCTGGGGCAGATACCTCAATTACTATAGATCAGTTTAAGATATTGAATATATGCATAACCAGAATTCCACTAACAGCTGTCTTTTTAAATAAAATTAAACATTGTTTTTGAACATAGTGGAAAACAGTTTCAATAAAAATAGAGGTATTATGGCTGGTGATATAGTTCAGTTGGTAAACTGCTCCCCTAACATGCATAAAGACCTGGTTCAATTCTCAACACTTCATAAACAGGGCATGGTGCTATACAGGGATAATACAAGCACCTGAGTGATAAAGATAGGAGGATCAGAAGTTCAAGCTCATCTACATGGCAAGTTTGAGACCAACCATTTTTTCAACTTTAAAAAAGAATTATTGGTTCTTCATATATGCATAAGAACAAACTAGAACAACAACAAAGCTCCAAAAGATCACACACTTAGCCCCATCACTTTGATATATACATAAAAGTTCTCCAACAAAATATTAAAAGAGAAAAGTAGCATAGATCCTTCTTATGATGCATGTATATTAAGGACTTAGAATTTTTAATAACAAGCAAGCCATATTTTTTCTCTTCAGTGACAATTAGCTGGAATCAAGAAAATCCTAAACTTAAATTTAGCTCCTTGTCTTCCTAATTGTGGGCAGGTGATGTAATTTCTGAGGCTTACTTTCTTTATCCTATAATGATGGGATTAAGACTATCTTTCTCTTAGCACCACTAAAAGGATTAAGAAAGAAATTCTATGCAAAATAAATCAGGCTCATAATCACAAGGACTTTATAAGTGTTATTCTGACACCTACTTCTTCCACATGCCTATCTCCATCCTAAACAAGAAAAAGGTACAAGATGTTTAGAAGTAAACTTAATTCCAGTGAGAATCCAGCTATGTCTGGGGAATAACCATGAATAGAAAGAGCAGTATTAGCTAAAACTGCCTGGAATTTTCCCAGCCCTTTTGTAAAGGGCACCATACCGCGAATATTGCTTTCATATTTTAGAGAGCATATATTTGCATATATTCAAAGTACTAGGTGTGGCCAAAATCTTTCCTATTTACATTTCAGTCACAATATTTGCATAGTTTGGATGCCCCTGTATGATTTGGACTATAAGGATCTGATTTCCTTTCGTTTTTTTTTTTTTTTTTTTTTTTTTTTTTTTTTTTGGTTTTTCGAGACAGGGTTTCCCTGTAGTTTCTAGAGCCTGTCCTGGAACTAGCTCTTGTAGACCAGGCTGGCCTCGAACTCAGAGATCCGCCTGCCTCTGCCTCCCGAGTGCTGGGATTAAAGGCATGTGCCACCACCGCCCGGCTGATTTCCTTTCATTTATGCAGCTATAGCTTCATTACATTTTTTAGAGATTTTAGGAAATCTCTGTTGACTAATTTAAATTTTGGAAATATATACTTTACAGGTAAGTTTTGGAATCTGCTACAGGGTCGTCTAATCGGGCACCTCATCAGCTACTCATTTCTACCATATTTATTTCTAAGTTCTTACAGATATTAGACACCGCTTGTGTTTTCCCATTTCTCATTTGCCAATAGATAAAATTAAGGTGAGATAAGCTAAAAATAAATTATGATGGAAAATCTACACTATAACATAATTTGCAAAAGTTGCTTTGTTGATAGAATAGAATGAGTATGTAGATGTCTTGTGAATAAAATAACAGGTACTGGGAGAGAAAGAAGAAATGTGTTATAAAATTATAGATCAATGGGTAAGTATAGCAGCAAATTTAGTAGTAGCGTCATTAAGAAAACTTACACAATTTTATATGTATCACAGCCTTAAACAACAGAAAGTGCTGTTACATCTTTCAATAAAATAAATTTTGGCATCATGAATCATTAACCAAATTTAATGCATAATTTAAACACAGTTGAAGAATATAAAATTGTGCATAACTTGAAATAAGAGAAATTGGCAAGCCTTCCATTAGATTTTTTTATCAGTTAATTGGCATTATACATATGCCATGAATGTTCATATATAAATGCAGAATTATATATAAATACATATATATATATATGTATATATATATATATATATATACAAACACACACATAGAGAGAATGAGTGAGAGAGCACAGCACTATTTACAACCTTACATTTCCTTTCACTAAAATCAATGTATGACCAAAAATTCTATATAAGAATTTTGAACATTGATAGATTTTTGATGTAATTCTTCTTTCCTTTAATACCAATTCATTTTATATACTTTTTGGTCTCTGTTGCTTTAAATATGTTATGTAAAGGAAAAAGATTCATTTAGTTCACAGTTCTGAAAGTCCAACAGCATAATATGCACAATCTTCTTGGAACTCCCAAGGGCCTTCCTATTAGGCCATAGCATATGGGAAACAAGAGTGCTACAAAGAGCTGTCTTGTATATTATGCTTTAAGCATTTTCAACTTCACTCAAGTAAAAGTACAATACAGAGCTAAAAATTAGATTTTTGTAAAATGTATTTAAATTTTCAAAGCTTTATCATAGATATGACTTAACTGGGCTCTTATCTACAGCAATTATGAAATATCAGCTGTGATATAAAAACAAGCAGTTCAATTCAATAAAATCTGTATGCATCTGGAAATATCCTTGCCATTCCATCACTTGTCTAAAAGTCCCAGGTGCAAGACAAAACAGTGGTAATTACTTTGACAATATATTTAAAACACTTATTGCTTTGAATTGGCACTGTTAAGATAGCTCCTCTCATTAAATTGTCTGAACTTAGACCTGTGGTACTTGCACTAAAAATGTCACTTTGTTCTCTAGCTTCTTGTCTAATCACGTGCTTTTTCCCTCTTGTACTTGCCCACTTAATTATGATGCCGCCCGATCATCACTAGAACTGAACTGACATTGGTGCTATTTCCATAAACTTTCAGAAATAAACACATGAATCATAAGGGACTAATATGAACAATTGGGAAATAATGGAGAAATGGTTAGTTTTGAGAAATATACAAGCCAACCATGATGAGTTTTTAAAAATTAAAAAAATTAAGTGGATCAATAACAGGTAATGATGGAATTCTCAGAAGACAAAACAACAACATAAATATGGTATTAGTAGTAAATTCTACAAAACGTTTAGAAATCATTGACATCAATTCTTCTGAAACTCTATGAAAACACCATACAGAAGGTAAAATTTCCTAACTTGATTTTTTAAGACCAGTATTATCTGATATCTGTGCCAGATAAGATATCATGATTTTATTTTATTTTATTTCACTTTTATTACTTTATAAATAAAATCAATCAAAATTCCCATTTCGTCACCTCCTCCCACTTCCCTCCTGCTCTCCCACTCACTCTCCCCTTACCCCCTCCAGTCCTAAGAGAGGGCAAGGCACCCTGCCCTGTGGGAAGTCCAAGGCCCTCCCTCCTCCATCCAGGCTTAGGAAGGTGTACATCCAAATAGACTAGGATCCAAAAAGCCAGTACATGCAGTAGAGACAAATCCCAGTGCCATTATCTTTGGTCCCTCAGTCTGCCCCAATTGTCAGCCACATTCAGAGGGTAGAGTTTGATCCCATGCTCCTTCATTACCAGTCCAGCTGGAGCTGGTGAGCTCCCATAAGCTCAGACTCACTGTCTCAGTGGGTGAACCAACCCCTCGTGGTCCTGACTTCATTGCTCATATTCTCCCTCCTTCTGCTCTTCAACTGAACCTTGGGATCTCAGTCCAGTGTTCCAATATGGGTCTCTGTCTCTGTCTCCATCCAGAGACATGCCAGTTCCATAGTGATATTCAAGACAGGTGAAGGCCAGTTCAGGCATACCCAAAAGATGCCCAATCATACTACAAAAGCATTTGTTCAACTATGTTCATAGCAACACTATTTGTAATAGCCAGAACCTGGAAACAACCTAGATGCCCCTCAATGGAAGAATGGATAAAGAAAGTGTGGCACATATACACATTAGAGTACTACTCAGTGGTAAAAAACAATGACATCTTGAATTTTGCATACAAATGGATGGAAGTAGAAAACACTATCCTGAGTGAGATAACCCAGACCCAAAAATATGAATATGGTATGTACTCACTCATTGGAGGATTCTAGCCATAAACAAAGGACATTGAGGCTATAGTTCATGATCCCAGAAAAGCTAAGTAATAAGGTGAACACAAAGAAAAACATATGTAAATCCTCCTGGAAATTGGAAGCAGGCAAGATCACCAGGCAAAAGTTGGGAGCATGGGGGTCGGGGGGGGGGGGTGAGAGAATGGGAGAGGGGGAGGGAGAGGGGAGAAGGAGAAGGTTGGGGAGAGCTTGGGGGAGTGGGATGGTTGAGATGGAGGAAGGATGGATATGGGAGTAGGGAAGTCATCATGATTTTATGCCACTACCTGCTAAGTAAATTTTATGAACACAGATAAAATTATTCAAATCAATAACAGAAATGGAGCTAAGCATGTTTTTTATGCATTATGATCAATTGGGATTTATCCAAAAAGAAGTATGTGTTTGGTCCAACACACAGAAATCAATCACGCAATACAATATATTAACAGAACTAAGGAGGGAAAAAAATCTCACATGATCATGTTAATTGGCACTAGAAAATTTTGTCAATATTCTACATGTTTTGATATATATATATATATATATATATATATATATATATATATATATATATATTGGTTTTTCGAGACAGGGTTTCTCTGCAGCTTTTTTAGAGCCTGTCCTGGAACTAGCTCTTGTAGACCAGGCTGGCCTCGAACTCACAGAGATCCGCCTGCCTCTGCCTCCCGAGTGCATTTTTCAAGTAGTTAGTAATAGAGGACACAGGCAGTACCAATTTCACTGCCCCTTGAAGTATATTAAATAAATTAGTATTCTGTGCAGAACTCATATATCTTTAATTTTTGAGAGACAGGGTCTCATACAGCCTGGCCTGGTTCTAGACTCTCTGTTCTGCTTTATCCTGAACTTCGGATCTTCCCATTTTCACCTTTTGAGTCCTTAGATTACAGATACATACCACCACATTCAGCTGCATGTGGTTTTATGGGTTGGACTTGTAGTTTTATACACACTAGGTAAACATTCTTATATCAACTGAGATATACTTCACCCATGGAGAACTCACTTTTAAAGACTTTTTCTCATACAATATACCCCAACTGCAGCCTCTTTTCCCTCCACTCCTCCCAGTCCCCACACCACAGATTCATTGCTCCTCTGTTTCCATTTAGAAAAGAGCAGGTTTCCCAATGATATCAACCAAATAGGGCATAAAAGATGAAATAAAATAGGCACAAACCATCATATCAATGCTCGACGAGACAACCCAGTAGGAGGGAAAGGGTCTCAGGAGCAGGCAGAAGAGCCAGAGACACCTCCCCTCTCACTGTTAGGAGTCCCCCAAACAATTCAAGCAAAACAACCACAGCATGTTTGCAGAGGACCTAGCACAGACCCATACAAGCTCTGTGATTGATGTTTCAGTCTCTGTGAGGCCTCATGAGCCCTGCTTAGTGGATTCTGTGGGCCGTGGAAGAACTCACTTGATTTAAAACTTATTACCAAACCACACTAATCAATACAGTTCAGTACTTCAGAAAGATGGAGAAACACCAATGGAAAAGATTATGTTTCCAGAAAAAAAAAATGCATGCATCTCTGGTCAATTAATTTTTGTTGCTTTTGAGATGGGGCCTCATTTAGCTCAGGTTGGTCTTTGTTTTGCTATGTTGTTGAGGATGACCTCGAGTACTGATTCCCTTACCTCGACCTCTCAAATGTTGTGCTTAAATGTGTGCCCCATTATACCTGGCTTTGGTTAGTGGGTTTATGAAAATCATGCTAAAGACCATTCAATGGAAAGTGCTGGTATGACATCATAGTCACATACATACAATGAAGCTGCATCTCTACCTTGTGCCATATAAAAATTCCCTCAGAATTGAACAACACCTGAATGTAAAAACTACAACAATAAAATTCTTAAAGGAAAATACACAGGTACATCAATTTGTTTTCCATTTGGTAAAATAGATTTTTAGACATGACACCAAAAACATATGCAACAAAAGAAAAAAACAGAAAAACCAAGCTTTATAAGGACTAAAGATTGTAGTAGTTTAATAATTTCAGACCTTATATCAAGGTCTTTGATTGCCTAGGCAACAATTTTCTCAATAGAATTACAATGGAAAAAAAAGCCAAGATAAAATAAGTAGGATTACATTAAATTAAAACACTTCTGCATGACAAATCAATTACTAGAGAGAAGAGATAGTCTATAGAATGGGTGAAAAACCTTTGCTAGCTATCTTCCAACAGGAAATTAAATACCAAAAAAACAGATAAACTGGGCTGAGGATGCAGAAGAATATTTGCCTAGCATATACTTGGGAGGTGGAGGCAGAAAGATCAGGCATATAACTCAATACTAAGTCAAACTGGGTACATGAGATCTTGCTTCCCATAAATAAGCAAACAAAAACAAAACAAAAATGGGTGAGCGAACTTAATAGATAGTTCACAAACCAAGTATAAATGACCAATAAACTATATGTCTTTAGCTATCGGGTAAATGAAAATCAAATGATATTGAGATTTCATATCACCCATTTGAATAGTTGTCATTGTAATCAAGAAACAAAGAACAAATGCTAGCAATGGTAGAGGTCTTTATATAGTGTGTGAATATAAATTAATAACTTACTACAAAAATCATTAGTGACCCCCCACCAAAACAACTAAAGCTATCATATGATCTAGTTATACCACTCCTAGATATATACTTAAAGGAATTAATGTCAGTATACAGCAGAGATGGCCATATATTCAGGTTTGTTGTGGTGCTATTCATAATAATTGGGTTACAGAATCAGCTTAGGTGCCATGGATGGATTACAGATAAAGAAGAATGTAATACTGTTGCTGTAGGAAAAACAATGGAATTGGAGATCATCATGTTAATTGAAATAAGCCAGATTTAGGATGACAAATATCACATGTTTTCTCTCATACTTGGATCTAGACAAAACAATCAAAAAACAATACACCAGCAAAACAGGGATTATCTGAGCATAAATAAGGGATTTGAAGGAAAAGGGAGGGGAAACAAGAGGGAGGGAATAAAAAATTGTTATGTACGTATGTATGAAATTGCCACAATAAAACCCATTATTTTTACTAGATATATGATACTAAAAATAAAACAGAAAAACATAATCTCTGAAGCAAACAAAACATTAGGCTTTTCACTGTGCTTACTGTCCATCAATGATGAACTTTGACCACTATAGGCTCCTGCTTCTGTGATGCTCTATCTCACAGAAATATCAAAAACATGGAGACAAGTAACCAATTAAGCCCTCTGGAATTGTACACCAAAACAAAATAACTTTTCAAGTTGCTTATTCAAGTACTTTGTTGCAGAGATGAGAAAAAAAACTAATGAAGAGGTTCCAAGGCAAAATGTCATATAAATGGAAGCATAGAATTACAGCTTGTAGAACTAGATTCTTCTTAATATATATGATTATATATAAATACATAAATATGTGTGTGCATGCATGCATGCATGTGAGTGCATTGAATGTAGAATCCTTCAGAAGTATTGGATTCTTCTGGAGCTATAGTTATAGGCAATTATAAGCTGCCCAATGTGGGTACTGGGAATCAAAATTGGGTCCTCTACGATAGCACTATGTGCTCTTATTGCTGAACCATCTCTTCAGCCCATTAGCAATATAAATTTAAGATGCACTGTTATTTTTGCTTGTCTTCATTCTCTTATCACAGTCACTGAATACCCATCAATTGTATGGATGAATAGCATTTTGCTTATCTGTCAACTAAATAGCATACTGGTTATTTACAGTTTTTGATGATTAAAAACAAGATGCTATTAATAATTATATTTGGATGGACATACATTTTCTGATTGGTTGAGCAAATAACAAGGAATCACGTGCTGGATTATTGGAAAGGCTATTTTTATTTTTTTACTTTCTAAGAAACTACCATACAACCTTTCAAATTGGTTACAACACATTTCATTCTTGCTGGCAATAACTATGACTTATTATTTTTTGAAATCAGTAATTTATCCTAGTTTTTGGATATACATTTTCTATTAAGTACATGCCTTTTTAATTGGATATATTTTAAAATAACATGAAATTTCTTTATATGGACCCTTCATAAAATTGCTTTTTTATGAAACTTCCAGATTTTTAAAATATTCTTAAGATGTAATTGTATTTTTTATAGCTTAAAATCTATTTGTGCTAAAATTTATGCTTGCTTAGGAACTATTTCTTAAAGTCTGGAACTATTCACTCCATTATGATTTTAGTGAAATAAATTATAGTAACTACATAATTTTCATCAATCATCTTAAAATGTGATACACTCTATATTAGCATTCATAAAGTGCTAGATTCTGGTTGAACTTTTAGTTGCTTCATTGTTGAAGAATAAAATTAATCCAAATCTAAAATAAGGAAATTTAGAAGTACTAATACTTAAAATAAGGGTAGAATGGAATATTCTTCACATTTTAAATGACATTTAAAAGGTTCAAACCTGGGTAGAACACTTGCTTAGTACATGTGATGTCCTGGTTTTAAACCACAGAAGGTAGAAAATGAAAACCCAAATTAATTTTGTTGGCACTGAGAACGAGCTAGGTTGTTTTGTTTTGTTTTGTTTTCATATGAGGATGAGACTTGGTAGGTAAGGAGTTAGATAGGAACACTTCAGTTGCATCTTGCTAGCTATGTCTTCTGGTTAGGTAGGGAATTAGAGAGAATCAAGGTTAACTGTGTCACTTGGTTAACTGTGTCACTTAAATATTAGAATGTCCCTTGTAGTTACATATCCTTGAAGGTACAGTTGGGTTTCTCTCATTCCATCAGAAACTCAGGGATCACGGAATTCTCCCAGTTCTAACACAGGCACACTAACGAAGGTCTCCATTCTTAAAACACCCTCCCTTCACTGTCTCACTTACTTTGTGGTTTTGATACTCCCCTTTGAGCTTTTCAAGAGGATCATGGGAGATTGTAAACCACCATAATTTAAAAAAAATGGAAAAGGGGCAATGCACATACATGACTATATTACTATTCTCATAAATATTCATAAAAATTATTAAAAGTCCACAACATAGAACCCAGTGAGGTGTTAGCTACCCCTTCAGGTCAGCCCCTTTCAAGCTCTAATTACTCTCTGAAGTGAAATATTTGCTTTGCTTTGCTAAATAAACTTTTATTTAAACATTCTGTGTCTCTTGGCCAAGTCTTTTCTTTTGAGAAGACAAGAAATGGAGGGGTGGGGGGGACCAGTATAAATATATTGTCAAGGCTGATCATAGTGCTCAAGATCACTTAGAGCCAGTCTGCAAGTAGTCAAAACTACAACTACATCAAACCTGGTGTTTTTTTTTTCCAATTCTTTATCTAAGACAACATATTGTAAAATTATCGTTGAGATTTTATATAATAATCAAAAGACCAAAATCTATGTCTTTACTTCTTTTGAACACATGTAGAAGTACCTAAAAGATTTCATGTTCAAAGTACGTTGATTTCAATGTATTGATTTGAATCTGAGTGTGTTTTTTCTTATTTGTGTGTTTTTACTAATTTGAATACACTAGAGTAGAAATGGACAGCATTTAATATAGATATTTGAATTGTCTGATAGACCAATACTAAGTCATAAATTATAGATTTGGTAATCAGACTAAGTGACATTCTGGTGGGCTACATGGCCACTAGACAATAACCTTTAAATAGCCATGTATAACTTTCTTTTAACTAAGTTTGTTAAACTTAATTTAAACTTTCTAGAAATAAAATGTCTAGATACATAATAGAAATTTCAAAATATTTATCATAAAATGTGAAATGTTAAACATTCAAGTTTTATATAATAGTTGCCCAATTGCAGTTAAATGTGTTCTACACTTAACAATATTGAATCAAAATAAAACCACATTACAGTAAGGGAAAGACAGGAAAAACTCTCTCTCTCTCTCTCTCTCTCTCTCTCTCTCTCTCTCTCTCTCTCTTTCTCTCTGTGTGTGTGTGTGTGTGTGTGTGTGTGTGCGTGTGTGTGTTTCTGTTATAGACAAGGTCTCATGTAACCCAGGTTGTGCTAGAATTCACTATGAAGTTGAGGATGGCTCTGAACTTCTAATTCCCTTGCCTGAACTTCTCCCAGTGTTGAGACTGACATGCATCACCATATCCAGCTCATGTAATCCTAGACGTTGAACCAAGGGCTTTGTGCATGAAAGGCAAGTACTCTACCAATTAATCTACATCCCCAGCATGAGTGTGTGTGTGTGTGTGTGTGTGTGTGTGTATTTTGATAGGGTCACATTATTATGCAGCTCTGCCTGGCCTGGAACTTATTATGTACAACAAATGACTTAAACTTACAGAGATGCACAAACCTTTGCTTCTAAAATGTGCTAAGATTCAAGGTATGCACCATCATACCCCACTGTGTGCTTTCTAAAATCACCTTTTAAGCAAACCAGAATGATAATCTCATTTTAAAAACTTTAGCGCAAAATTCTTAGTTTTCAACTAAGCATTTAAAAAGAGCTTGTTTTAATAGGCAGTGAATTGTTCTAAACACATGACTCAACAAAAAGAATTAATTTCTTAGATTACAGAGAATATTTGAATTTTAAACATACTTTTAAAACAGATTCATATTGTTAAAATCTATAGATCTTTTATGACGCCTATTACAGGCACTTGTGTTTTTCTAATCACAGAGCTATGATACATGTACAGAACACAAAGCAGTCCTATGTTCAGCAAACTTAGAACCAAGTAGCACAGCTTTTGAAAAACCACCAAGTTAATTTTTGTTCAACAGTTAACTGATACTGTGGTCAAATGAGCAAATCTATCATTTTTAAGTAGAGAATACTATAACATAGATGATGGCTTACTACTTCCAGTATCACAATAAGACTTCAGGGGCTGCTAGAGGGAGTGGCA
The DNA here is from genome assembly GCF_903992535.2 of Arvicola amphibius. Classification (NCBI taxonomy): domain Eukaryota; kingdom Metazoa; phylum Chordata; class Mammalia; order Rodentia; family Cricetidae; genus Arvicola; species Arvicola amphibius. The sequence continues at coordinate 70,750,170 of NC_052065.1, forward strand.
ATGTCTGATCAGACCATAGGAGCATCCACACTGGGGTAACTGGCTCGCTTGTCTCCTCCTTCTCAAATCACAACACTTTAAGTATGCAAGAGGAGAAGTCGATTTGTCTCTACAGGAGTCAGGAAGTGTAGGTGGCAGCTTAAGCCAGAGTAGGGCTGCAAACAAATTACATAGAGCAAAAAAGTAGCCACAGGGGTAAGATTGGATGTGGGACCCTCCTGGGATTTCCAAAGTAACTGTCTTGTGTGTATTTCCCTGGTGCTGGGGCGAGGGGGAATGTGGGGGGTTTTGGAGAGCAAGAAGTTTTTCAGGGATCTGTCCATCCACAGCATGTAACCACTTGAAGATTGCATGTAGGGCAGGGCTGTCTCTACTCCAGTTCTGTGGAGCTAAAAATTCCAGTCTTTACATGTTTTCTTCTTGAATGGATTTCCCTCCTCCCCTTTCTTTACCTCCTGCCTATGTCTGTGTACTTTGCCTTTCTAACAGTGCTGGGAGTCAGCAGGGGTTTTCTTGCTCATTTTAATTTTCCATTAAAATAAAATAAAATAAAAGGCCAAGGGCTGGGTTAGGCTAATCTCAGGAACTCTCACAAAAAAAAAAAAAAAAATAGGTGAGTCCTAGGCACCAGAATTGTGCCCACAAAAGAATCCCTCCTCCTAATCCCACAAAAGAATGGTATGCAGGGGGCATGCCGGCGAAAAGTAGGCAGGGAGCCAGTTTGCTGGCTGGCCAGTAAGAGAAGATCTTTGGGCGGGTCCTGTAGGTCAAATCACAATGGGTACCAGATGGCCCTGTGTGGGAAGTTAGGTAGTGGATTTCTGAGACATGATGGATTTGGTGGGAAAGTGGAGGCCAGTGTATAGGTGGCGGGGGGGGGGGGGGGTTCTGGGCAATCCCACAGTTCATCCCCATTGGGGGCTAGCTGTGCTTTAAATGCTGCTACCATGCGCAGAGACGAAGAGCTCAGTGGAGTCCTTCCTGAAAGAAAAGGCTTGGTGGTGGTGGGGGAGTAACAGGCTGTTTAACAGAGATATGACCATTTCTGTCTTTCCGACAGGGGATAAGGCGCCTCCTTCCATTTCTTTTATCCAATCATAGCTGCTGCTTATTGGAGAGCTGCATAGGGTATAGAAATCATGATGGGGTTTATATCTACGCCTTTTTCCATCAGCCTTGTTGCAGTGCTATTGCCTGCTGCTCATTTTGGTGCTGGCTGGGCTCAAATAATAGGTGAGGTGGTCGCATAATTATTCTTGCGGCTGGAACATCTGGGTCAGCACTGTGATGTGGAACACACCGGAAGCAACGAAGCTCTCTGGAAATTGGTTGTTGCATCCAGCGTGAGGGGTTCACTGCTTTTCTGGTTTCGGTTCATTTTTGGTTCATTGAAGATTGCCGCTTTGCTCCGCATAAAACTCTCGCATCAAGTAATTCAAGTACATAGATAGCCATCTCCTCGACTCCCATGGTAATGTGATACAGCCACAAATACAGCAAAGGATATATGCATTGTATTTTCCTGCAGGATGTCCTTAAATATGATACTTAACGATGGTTCAGCGCCAAAAACCTGGCGCAGCAGTTGCTGTGCCTTAATTTTGCTACTCTGGTCAGACTGGACAATGTCTTATGCTGTGCCTTCTAGCCTAGTGGACACTCTTTGGACATCTGCTTGACCTTGGCGTTCTCTTTATCTCTTCCTAAAACCATCATCCTTGTCCTTGACACTAGTTTTTCCTACTTCTTAAACTTTGGTGTGTGCCTGACTGCAGGTTGAAAAAGCTGTATACGATGGCTTAGGAAAATGGCCACAGCCCCTGAATAAAATGGCACAGTGCACGGAAAAAAGCTCCAAGGTGCTCCGATCCCAGTGAGGAGGCAGAGGGCGCCCACAGGAAGCTGGAGGAGGATTTTTGATTGGTTTGTTTGCTTTCAAACTGTATTTATGTGTTTCAGGAGTTTAAATACTTTTATTTGCTGCATGCACAATGCACTGTCTGCATTACTAGAAGAGCTGAGAGACAATGTCCCCACATCATGATCATATCTCGCAGTTTACCTCATAGGAATTCCATCTTAATAGACTAACACTAACTAGCAGGTAAATTCTAACCACAGGTATGGACACAGCACTTACTTCCCATGGTCCAGAAAAAAAAAATAGAATAATTATGGATGGAGTGTGGGAGGCAGACGTAACAGTGTAATGGGAGAATCAATATAAGAGCAGTATGAAGAGGATGGATGGGGGTGAGGTAGGGAATATAGGGAGGAGCAGCTAAAACTAAGGGGCATTTGAGGGGTTAGATGGAAACCTAACACAGTAGAAGTTTTCTCAAATATATAACTGTATGAAGACAATCTAAATGAAACTGCCAAATTACAGAGGAAATGGAGCCTCAGCTGGAAATCTCTTGCCATCAAATGAAGCCTCCAGTTATGGAAATAGATTATATCTAATCCAATTTGTTGGCCAAAGAGGTATCATGATATTCCCAAAACAACCCTGCTCATGACAAGGCTATTTATTGGCTGCTCTCCATAAAGTAACATTAAGGCCCTATTGCTGAAGACTAAACTTACCTGACTCTATTGAACATAGAGGAGTAGAGCTGGTGCCTTCCTGTAGCCTTTACTCCTATGGACTAGTGTTCATGGTACTAGAAGTTACTCTGTTTGCTACCGTAGGAGAAAGGTAAACACCAACCCGGCTACAAACCTGTTAACTTGCCTGGAAGATATGCTGTATGCAATGGACTCACAAAACTTGTGGAGGCAACCAACCAATGTCTGATTTGATTTAAGGCCTATTCCATGAAATGGAACCCATCCCTGATACTTCTCGGTATGGATTTGAATGGGGGGAGAAGCATGAGGGATCTGGGGGGAATTGAAAAAGGGAAAACAGTAATCAGAATATAGTGTATGGAAAACAATCAATTTTCAATAAAAGAAACATTGAAATAAACAAGCAATTTTATTTGGGTGGAAAGTTTAAGGTTTAAAAGTAAATACAATAAAGGAAATAAAGTACTCATGATAAAAATGTTATGAGATTTTCTTCTTATGGAAAGTGCATACCATCATTTATTTTCTCAATAGGTAATTAAAGAGTGTAGCTCACTTATTTCACTGGCTTTTCAGTTATAAAAAGCAGTCCATGTTTGCATATATATACATATGTGTACATATATTTATTAGATAAAATTTTACTGTAAAAATATTCATTGATTTGAAATATACTCCATATTTAATTAAATGTGAATAGAAAAAGAAAAAAATTCATTTAATGTTTTGTTTATAAAGAAGAGTCCAAAGAGATAAAGAGCTCAACCAGTAAGAATGTTAAGTCAAGTGTCTGTAATTTTTAGAAAAGCTCAATTCCTATTAAACTCAGCCATTCAACTTTTGAATTATGATTACACATAACTGGGACAACTTATTTTCCCTAAGGTTTTAATATCCTGTTTTTTACATAAATTAAAAACTTCAAACCAGACTAATGCTTTCTTTTTTTAATTATTTGAACTGTGCTTGTATACGTCAGTTTACAACTTTTCAAAAAGTGCACCAAAACAGAAAAGCTGGTAGAAATTTTAAAACTGTTTTAGGGTCCTTTTCAAGTCTGCAGTGTAAGTCAGGCATATGGCGGGTGACTCATAGTAAACATAACTCAATCAAGAAATGATTACTAATGTAATGGACACTAGGCTGTAGGGCCCGGGTCTGCCCTTGTTCCTGGGGCTCACCTTGAGGACGGTTTCTGGTCAGACGACTAAGCACCCTGTTTGTTCCTGTGCTCCCTCTGCCCCGCCTGGTGATTTGTTGTAGGGCATTGTTGACTCTATTGTTGGTATGGTAATTTCCCACCTGCCTAGGTGGGAGTCCTTGTGCAGCAGTTAGATATGGTAATTTCCCACCTGCCTGGGTGGAATTCCTTGGGCAGGAGTCGGGTATATAAGATTTTCCCCAAGGCTAAATAAACGGCATTCGGCTGATCTCCTTTCGAATGACCCATGTCTCTTTGTGTGTTCTTTCAATCTCCAGGCCCTTGTCCGACTCGCGTAAGGTACAGTGGCACGCGAACTGTACCGAGGCAGTAACACAGAATTGGGTGTTACAATTGGAGGCCCCGCCGGGATCATCAACTGCAGTCGGAGACCCATCTGCGAGATCGGGAAGTAGGGATTCCTGAGAGGTCGCCCTCGGAAGTCTGGCCAGCAAGTAAGAAATTGAGTGGTGAGGGTGTATTGGTTATGGGTGCTAGTAATTCTGTTCCAGTGTTAAGGGGCCGGTTAACAGGCCAGTTGTTAAGTCTTTTGGAGAAACAAGGCACAGGTATTAAAGTTGAGACAGCACAAGAGATCGTTAAGACGGTTTTAGAATTTAGTCCCTGGTTTCTACATGCAGGGGGTTTTAATATTACTGATTGGGAGCAGGTAAAGGCTGACCTTCAAAATGCTCTAAAAGATCGAGGGCCAGAAGAATTCCCCATAGTGATATTTTCGCTATGGCGCTTAGTCAGAGATGCTCTTCTCAGTGATGATGTTAAAGTAAAAGAGCAATTAGAGAATTTGAACAAAACCCTTGAGGAGATTCAGGAGGTAGAATCTGTGAGTTCTATTAAGAGTTTTGAGGAACAGGAAGTTAAGAGTATTAGAAGGGATATAGAACAGGAAGAAGAAATTTTAGAAAAGGAGATCGCACTGATAAAAAGGAAGTTAGAAAAAGAGGAAAGGAAGGAAGCAAACAGAGATGTCTCCATGAGACCTCCGCCGCAAAATACATTTCTTGACACTTCAAATCCTTATACCAGTGCTTCCGCCCCTATAGACTTAGAGGCAGAAATCCGAGAGATCCAAAACAGATTAAATAATCTAAGTAGAGAGAGGCAGATTTATCCTGTTGTGGAAACTATTGATCCGCAAGGACAGAAGGTCAGGCAGCATAACCCCCTGGCCTTTAAGGATATTAAGCAGTTAAAAGAAGCAGTTATGGATTATGGACCTCATGCTCCTTTCACTATAGCTTTTTTTGGAATCCTTTGCAGAACTCAACCTTATACCCAATGACTGGATGCAGCTTTGCAGGGCTTGTCTTTCGGGGGGAGATTATTTGTTATGGAGAGGTGAAATGCAGGAAAATTGCAAAAAGACAGCACGGGAAAATGCCGAGGCGGGTTTCCCCCAGCATAACCTTGACAAGTTAACTGGTGAAGAACAGTATGCTGGTTTAGCAGCACAGATTGCATATGATCCTTGTCATATGATTTTTGTCAAGAGGTTTTACACCCCCATAGAAATGGAAATTTAAATGTCTTTATCTGGTTATGCAGGGACATTTATGGCACTTAAGTGATGGGTAGGGTAATTGTTTCTGCCCTTAAGGAAGGTCAAGCTGAAGCCAGGTTAAGGAATTGTTTTCAATATGGAAGGTCGGGACACAACAAAAGGAACTGCCCTGCTGGTAAAGGGATGGTTAATCAGCCCAGGAAAAAAGCCAGGTGTAATGGCACGAGCCTTTAATCCCAGCAACTAGACCCAGCTACTAGAGACAGAGACTGGTGGAACTCTATGAGTTTAAGACCAGCCTGGTCTACAGAGTGAGTTCCTAGAACAGCTAGAGGCAGGATGCATAGTGACATCCACTTCTCCTTGGAATACTCTTATCTTTGTTATTAAGAAAAAATCTAGTAAATGGAGGTTGCTGTAAGATCTTAGAGCAGTAAATAATTATGGACATTCTACAGGGAAATCCAGACCCAACCTCCTTTCTTGAGTTGACACCTCAGGCAAAGAAATGTATTACTTTAATTGAGAAAAAGCTTGCCTCTGCTCATACTCATTATATTGACTATAGTCAGCCGTTGCTATTGATAATTTTTCCCTCTCAGCATAGTCCTACTGGAGTTTTTTGGCAGCGAGGACCCATCCTATGGGTACATGAACGCGTGTCACCTGTAAAAATTGTTATCTCGTACCCATCAGCTGTGCTACGTGTTATTCAGAAAGGGTATAAACTTAGTTTGCAAACCTTTGGAATGTTGCCTGATAAGGTTATTACGCCTTATACCCAGGCAGAAATGATGGTTACAAAATTTTGCTGAAGATTGGACCTTGTTTTTATGCACTAATCCCTGCAAGTTTGATAATCATTATCCTTCTGATAAGTTGGTCACCTTTTTCAAAAATCATCCGGTATGTTTCCCTAAAGTTATTTCTTTGCAGCCTCTGGCAGGGGCTCGGAATGTGTTTACTGATGGATCTTCCACAGGGAGAGCTGTGGTAGCCTCCCCTCCTGATTTTGATATTCAGCCTGTTGATACTAAATCTGCTCAGGTGGCTGAATTGATCGCTGTACAAATGGCATTAGAGAAATATGCTGATATTCCATTTAACCTTTTTACTGATAGTCAGTATATAAGCAAAATTCTTGCACCTTTGGAAACTGCAGCTTATATTGCCTCTGTATCTCGAGTCCAGACGCAGTTATTGGCTATTCAAACTTTGCTTTGGGCCCGGTCTGTTCCCATTTACGTAGGGCATTTACGGGCTCATACTGACCTCCCTGGTCCCTTGAGCGAGGGGAATGCATTGGCTGATCAGCTTACCCGCCAAATTTGTGCGGTTAGTCTAGAATCTTATGAAGCCGCGGAAAAAGCTCATAATCGTTTTCATCTCAATGCTGGGTCGTTAAGATTTCATTTTAAGATATCTCGAGAGCAAGCCACTGATATTGTTAAAAAATGTTCTCTGTGTACAGAACTTTTAACTGTTCCCCATTTGGGAGTTAATCCTCGTGGGCTTGCTCCTAATCATTTATGGCAAATGGATGTTACCTATGTTCCTTCTTTTGGGCGTTTGCAATATGTTCACGTAACCGTGGATACATATTCTCATCTTATTTTTGCCTCAGCTCATACAGGGGAAAAATTACGTGATGTTAAAAGTCACTGTCTCCAGGCCTTTGCCTACATGGGAGTTCCAAAAACTGTAAAAACTGATAATGGGCCAGCCTACACCAGCTCTGGCTTTACTAAATTTTGTTCTGACTTTTTCATTTCCCATAAAACGGGAATACCTTATAATCCTCAAGGACAAGCTATAGTGGAACGAGCACATCGTACGCTCAAAGCCTATCTGCATAAAACAAAAACGGGGGAATATGGTTCTACCCCCAGAGATCATTTGTCTTTTATTTTATACATTTTAAATTTTTTGACTGTTGATGCTCAATCTCATACCGCTGCTGACCGGCACTGGCGGCCAGATTCTTCCGGGATGCCTCATGTTAAATGGAAGAATCTAGCAGATGGCACCTGGTATGGTCCAGATCCTGTACTAGTGTGGGGAAGAGGGGCTGTTTGTGTTTTCCCACAGGATGCTGACAATCCAATATGGGTACCTGAGCGTCTGGTGCGTGCTGTGGATTTTCCCGTCCAGAAGCCTGAAGACAGGACAGAGCCAAGAGATCAAGTAGATACTGGCTTGTCTACTGAAGAGTTGCTGGGATCCTGAGGAGCTAGCTGTGGTGGTCCGAGTGCTAAGGACCTATCTACCCATCCCATGATAATGCAGCCATTGCTGCGGCTGCCAGAGCAGCTAGAGCTGCTGGATTTTCCATTAGTCAGTCAGTTGCTTCTGCTTGCACAATGGATACCCTCTCAGGGCAGGTTGCAAATGCCTTGGCCATTCAAATTGAGCTAAATTTACAAATGAATATTGCAATTAATTTTGCTATTGGTTGTGGTTAAAGTCCACTGCTAGGTTAAAGGCTTATTGCTGTTTTTCATGGACCCTGGAGTATACAATTTACTAATTGGCTCTTGAGATTATTCTAGTTTAATATACCAGGGTTCCTTTCACCAGTGCTGAGACCTTACTTAAAGGACTCCATTTTGGGCAGACTTATTAAGCAAGCACAGTCTCCTAAGGAATGCTTAAATGCACTGGAGCATCATCTTCATGGTTTCATGGTGCCAGAGCCAAAGGCAAACTCAGGTCAATGTTGCCACGTGGCAAGTCCTCTTAGCAATTGCCCCAGAGAATCTTTCAGCACAAATCTGGCTGAACTTGGTGTTGGGTGACTAGTGAGCCAATGACGGGAAAGGTTTTTGGGGGGCTACCCCAACCTAAGACAGGAAATGTGTTTTGACCTGAATGCTTTCCCATGACGGGTAAGGGGTATTGCCTGACGTCCAATGCCACCCAAGACAGGCCTAGTCATAATTTATATAAAAAGGGAGACCTGTAGGGCCCGGGTCTGCCCTTGTTCCTGGGGCTCACCTTGAGGACGGTTTCTGGTCAGACGACTAAGCATCCTGTTTGTTCCTGTGCTCCCTCTGCCCCGCCTGGTGATTTGTTGTAGGGCATTGTTGACTCTATTGTTGGTATGGTAATTTCCCACCTGCCTAGGTGGGAGTCCTTGTGCAGCAGTTAGATATGGTAATTTCCCACCTGCCTGGGTGGAATTCCTTGGGCAGGAGTGGGGTATATAAGATTTTCCCCAAGGCTAAATAAACGGCATTCGGCTGATCTCCTTTCGAATGACCCATGTCTCTTTGTGTGTTCTTTCAATCTCCAGGCCCTTGTCCGACTCGCGTAAGGTACAGTGGCGCGCGAACTGTACTGAGGGGGTAACACAGAATCGGGTGTTACACTAGGCCAAGCTAGAAAGTTCAAATATGGCTGGCAGTTAAGAAAAACAGCAAGAAAAACTGATGAATGTGGTATTATTGCCTAATATTAAGTACTATAAAGAAATTTAGATAAGGAAATAAGATAAAAAGTGACTTAAGGTGTAGAGTTTGGGGCTATAAGGACCATAAAAGGAAGCTTTTCTCAAAAGAATTATCTTTGAGTCAAGACCTAGAAAATGACATAGACACATACAATGATGTTTCTGATGAAATATTTTTAAAAATTATTTTTATTTGTGTACGTGTACGTGTATGAGTTTATGTGCACTATGTGTATGCAGGTAGATAGAAGCCAGAGAGCATCAAATCCCCTGGAACTGGAGTTATAGGCAGTTGTAAGTGCCCAATGTTTATGCTGAGAACTAAATATAGGTTCTCTGCAAAAGCAGCAGCAAATGTTCTTAATCACTAAGTTATCTCTCCAAGCTCCCCATCTAGGTATGCTTTTTAAATTAATATATCTTCCATTTTATAACCTCAAGTTATGAGATGGCTACACCAAAATCAATACAAAGCAAACTAAACAAAATTCCAGTAAGCAATACTCTCCCATGACTGTGTTTTTGTAAGAATTTTACAATTCTATTTTAATGACTGAACTTATGTTAGCAAATCAGAATGCTTTTGCCCTATATCTCAAATTAACAGTGCTGATTTAAAATTAATTCCATAGGAAACGAAGAAGAAATAGAAAACTAAAATTTTTGTGAGACAATCTGTTTAATTTGCCTCTAGAAACAGAGGATAGAGGTGTAAGGATATAAAATATTTAAAAAAGGTTGACATCATTTCTCTTTAAAAAGTATTTACTGTTACTTTTTCTTTGTTTGAGACAGTGTCTCATTGTGCACATTGGCTGACCTTAAACTCACTATGTAAACTAGGCTGGCCTCAAATTCACAGTGGTCTGCTTGCCTCTGCCTTCTGAGTTTTTTTTTAAATCAGATTACAAAGTAGCAGGTTTATGTCATACTTACAAATATTTTAAAAATTAAATTTGTTTTACAATATATTTCTACCATTTTGCTAAATACTCTACTTTGTAAGTTACTTTGATTTTTTAGGAACATAATATTTGTACATAATTAGGAGGTGATTAGTAAACCATTACTATTTGTTTATGGTAAATAGGCTCAAAATGCTCTCTGAACTATTTGAAATATAAAAATAATTTTTTAATTTTTTATTAAATTATATAATTTTTACAAATTTTCACCTCCTCCCCTCTTCCCATTTCCCTTTCCCTCCCCCAATTTCCCCTCCCCCTCCCTCTCCAGTCCAAGGAGCAGTCAGGACAATGGCACTGGGTTTTGATTCTACTGCATGTACTGGCTTTGTGGGAACCTAGTCTGTTTGGATCCTCACCTTCCTAGACCTGGATGGAGGTGGGAAGACCTTGGACTTCCCACGGGGTAGGGAACCCTGAAAAAGAATTATTTTTAATTATATCAACTCCACCGTGCCATAGACTACTAGAACTGACTGCACTTGTGTGGTTATTCTTCAAAGAGAGTAAAATTAGAAATTGAAATTTTTATTTTAATGACGAATTTGTATGGTACTATTTAATTGTTTTTTTTTTCCTGAAGAAGAATCACCTGTGTGAGTTTAAATTATTCCAAGCTATGGGCAATGGTACACACCTATGATCCCAGTACTTGGAAGGTGGAGGCAGAGGATCAGGAGTTTGTTATCTTCAGCTACCGTGAGCCTGGAGCCAGCCAGAGCTACATGAGACCCAATCTCAAAACTACCTAAAAGTAATATTCAGTATCTAAAATATTACAATCATCTTAGTTCTTTACTATGATTCTCAAAAGTCTGGAAATAGTGTGACTTTTCAAAATGAGTTTCAGTTCACTAGGAATGCATATCATTAAATGTGTCTTCAAGCTTTAAAATTTTCACCTTTTTTTACTATTTTCCTGAGTAAATTATCTATAACATAAACTACAATTTTAAGAACATGTCAGTGTACCTATAGAAGTGAAAAATAGTAGAAAGAGCATCATTAAAACTGTAAATAAATTAAGGCTTCATAGTCCTGTTCTTTTTTGAAAAAGTCATCTAAATTTTTAGTAAGATTAATTTGGTTCAATTAATTAATGCTAGTGAAATCTGATTACTGTACTCCAATCCGTAGAGCCAGGAGAGTATTCCACAAAATTGCATCATCATAAGAAATACATGGGACATGTATTAAGAATGTACTTTCCAGGTTCCCCCTAGAGAATCAGGGGGTGGAGTTCAAAGACGTACAATTTTTTTTTAACAAGCCCTTAGCTTAGCCTCCACCATCCTAACATACATATTTCAGTGGTTCTTATGGTCAGACAGTGCTGTAAACAACGTGCCCACTAAGTGGATCTTCCAGTTATTGACTGCTTTCTCCAGGTTTGTCCTGAATTCCAGGAGCAAAAAGAGATGGTCATTTATTTTCAGTTGGCTAGATAAAAGTATACCTTCCTTAGACCTCCAAACTTAAATGAAACAGACACGTACATGCCTTCATCATTCTATATTTCTTTTACACAAGCCTATGGAAACCCTGAAGGAACAAAAATTAAAACTAAACATGTTTCTACTAAAAAGAAAAGAAGATACAGGGACTCATGCCAAAAAAAAAAGACTGTAGCTTTTCCCTTTTCCTGATTATACTACAAGGAAAAACAGTAAGATTATACAATGTAAATAAGAAATAACCTGAATTTTTCTCAGTTCAATCATGTAAAATATATATAATATCCTTGCTATTATGACTTTGGTTTTTTTTATTTGCATAATCAACACAAATGCTTGTCCTGTTTTTTACACTTTTTTTTAGAAGGATTAGAGTGGGACAGTCTGTGAAATTATTAAAACGAACCATGGGAGAGCTTCAGAACATTTCTCATGCCATATCCTTTGGAGTATTGCCTCAAGAGCACTAGCACCAAAAGAAATAGTTGTAAAATGCTGTTAAATAAAAATAAAGCTCTCAACAAGAAAGAAAAAACATCACTGAACGATGAGATGGTGTAAAAGCTTGGAGTAAATATATGCAAACACATGACAAGTGATTAATATGCAGATAATATTAAGGAACTTAAACAACTCAAAGCAAAAAATAAATTAATTTTTAAGAGCAAGTGATCTTAAAAGATTTTTTAAAGAAGGTGTACAAGTGACCAGTAAATTGCTGCATACTCTTATCTAGGGAGAAGTAAACAGATATCTATGTACTTCAAACAGGGTATCAAGGATACATTAAATTTAGAATTTTAGCAAAGTCAAACCCTGGTGAACTAATAAGACTATTGGTGAAAATGGGTGAAGAGTAATTTAAAAGACCCTAAGTGACCCCAAATACCTGCATCACTACAGAGGCTCATTTCATTATAGATGACGACTTCATGTAAGATGAATCATAGAACACTCCATTCAGCAAACTTTCCACTTCCTATCTACTCTAGTGCCTCTCAAGATTCCTTGCATGGCAATCTAGTCTACTTCCAATATCCAGGAGGATAACTATATGTTTTTCTTTGGGTACATGTTCTTATTTAGCTTCTCTAGGATCAGGAATTATAGGCTCACTGACCTTTATTTATGTCTAGAATCCACTTATGAGTGAGTACATACCATATTCATATTTTTGGGTCTGGGTTACCTCACTCAGAATAGTGTTTTCTATTTTCATCCATTTGCATGCAAAATTCAAGATGTCATTGTGTTTTACCGCTGAGTAGTACTCTAATGTGTATATATTCCACACTTTCTTCACCCATTCTTCCACTGAAGGGCATCTAGGTTGTTTCCAGATTCTGGCTATTACAAATAATGCTGCTATGAACATAGTTGAACAAATGCTTTTGTAGTATGATGGGGCATCTCTTGGGTATATTCCCAAGAGTGGTATTGCTAGATCCTGGGGTAGGTTGATCCCGAATTTCCTGAGAAACCGCCACACTGATTTCCAAAGTGGTTGCACAAGTTTGCATTCCCACCAGCAATGGATGAGTGTACCCCTTACTCCACATCCTCTCCAGCAAAGGCTATCATTACTGTTTTTTATTTTAGCCATTCTGACAGGTGTAAGATGATATCTCAAGTTGTTTTGATTTGCATTTCCCTGATCGCTAAGGAGGTTGAGCATGACCTTAAGTGTCTTTTGGCCATTTGAACTTCTTCTGTTGAGAATTCTCTGTTCAGTTCAGTGCCCCATTTTTAAATTTGGTTAATTAGGATTTTAAAGTCTAGTTTCTTGAGTTCTTTATATATTTTGGAGATCAGACCTTTGTCTGTTCTGGGATTGGTGAAGATCTTCTCCCAGTCAGTCTTTTTGTCTTAATGGCAGTGTCCTTTGCTTTACAGAGCTGCTCAGTTTCAGGAGGTCCCATTTATTAAATGTTGCCCTTAATGCCTGTGCTGCTGGGGTTATACATAGGAAGTGATCTCCTGTGCCCATGTGTTGTAGAGTACTTCCCACTTTCTCTTCTATCAGGTTCAGTGTGTTCAGATTGATATTGAGGTCTTTAATCCATTTGGACTTGAATTTTGTGCATGGTGATAGATATGGATCTATTTTCATTCTTCTATAGGTTGACATCCAGTTATGCCAGCACCATTTGTTGAAGATGCTTTCTTTCTTCCATTGTATACTTTTAGCTTCTTTGTCGAAAATCATGTGTTCATAAGTTTGTGAGTTAATTTCTGGGTCTTCTATTCGATTCCATAGGTCGACTTCTCTTTTTTTAAACTTTTTAAAGGTGGATTTTATTTATTTTATTCATTTTTTCTCATTTTTTATTAAAAATTTCCATCTCCTCTCCTCCTCTTCCCCCTTCCCTCCCCTCCCCTCCCCTCCACCTATACCCCCACTCCCTCCCTCTCCAGGCCAAAGAGCCATCAGGGTTCCCTACTCTATGTTAAGTCCAAGGTCCTCCCAACTCCCCCCAGGTCCAGGAAGGTGAGCAACCAAGCTGACAAGGCCCACACAGAGCCCATCCACGCAGTAGAATCCAAGCCCATCGCCATTGTCCTTGGCTTCTCAGTCAGCCTCCACCGTAGGCCACTTTCAGAGAGTCCGGTTTGGTCGCATGATTCATCAGTCCCATTCCAACTGGAGTTGGTGATCTCCTCTTAGTTCTGTCCCACCATCTCCATGGGTGAACGCACCCCTCACGGTCCTGACTTTCTTTCTCATGTTCTCCCTCCTTCTGCTCCTCATCAGGACCTTGGGAGCTCAGTCCGGTGCTCCAATGTGGGGCTCTGTCATTTTCTCCATCCATCGCCAGGTGAAGGTTCTTATTATCTTCTCAAGAACCCCGAATTATAGGCTCGATGTCCTCAGAAGACCCAGTGGAGGGCTAGTGTCTTTCTGCAGACATTCCTCGACCCCCTAATCTTTCTGGTCATTCTGCAGGGGTTTCTCCCCGCGCCTTCTGCCCTTCTCTTCCTATCCCATCCCAGCCTCCCTAAAGCACCGCTCCACTCCTTAGGGGCCACAAAACCGCAGGGCTTGGCCCTTTTGCGGCTGGGAGCCTGCTGGTCGTGAGGGGCGGGAAATCCTTTGTTTCACCCAGCTTGCCACCGGCAAGCTGGGCCTTTTGTCTGAGATACCTGCCCAGCAAGGATCCATTAACCTATAACTGAAGACCCAGAGGAGGGTGAGTGTCTTTCTGCAGACATTCCTCGACTTCTCTGTTTTTATGCCAATACCAAGCTGTTTTCAATACTGTAGCTCTGTAATAGAGTTTGAAGTCAGGGATAACATATAGTTATCCTTCTGGATATTGGAAGTAGACTAGATTGCCAGGCAAAAATTGGGATCTTGGGGGTGGGGGTGGGGTGGCGATAAGGGATGATGGGAGATGTGGAGAGAAAAGTGAGGAGGGGAGGATGGGGAGACCCTGGGGAAATGGGATGGTTGGGATGGAGGAAGGGTGGATAGGGGATCAGGGAAGAAGATATCTTAATTAAGGGAGCCATTTTATGTTTAGCAAGAGACTTCACTCTAGAGGGATTCCCAAGTATCCATGGAGATGTCCCCAGCTAGTTCGCTGGGCAACTGAGGAGAGGTAGCCTGAAAAGGCCCTTTCCTATAGCCATACTGATGAATATCTTGCATATCACCATAGAAGCTTCATCTGACGTTGGATGGAGATAGAGACAGAGACCCACATTGGAGCACTGGACTGAGCTCCCAAAGCCCAAATGAGGAGCTGAGGGAGGGAGAACATGAGCAAGGAAGTCAGGACCGCGAGGAGTGCCCCCACCCACTGAGACGGTGGGGCTGGTCTAATGGGAGCTCACCAAGGCCAGCTGGACTGAGACTGAAAAAGCATGGGACTCTCTGACCCGGACTCTCTGAAAGTGGCGGACAACGAGGGCTGATTGAGAAGCCAAGGACAATGGCACTGGGTTTTGATCCTACTGCATGTACTGGCTTTTGAGGAGCCTAGTCTGTTTAGATGCGCACCTTCCTGGACCTGGATGAAGGGGGGAGGACCTTGGACTTCCAGCAGGGCAGAGAACCCTGACTGCTCCTTGGACTTCAGAGGGAGGGGGAGGGGAGTGGAAGGACGGGGAGGGAAATGGGGGTTGGGAGGAGGAGAAAATTTCTAATAATAATAATAATAATAATAATAATAATAATAATAAATTTAAAAATGGAATGATTTTCAAAGGAAAAAAAAGATTCCTTACAGCTGGGGGAGCAGTAGAAGTGTAGGCTGGACAGAATCTCAGGTGAAAGTCTTGTAACCTTACCCCCACCTCCTTCTTCTAAGGAGTGATAACAACTCCATTATTACCACAGACCTATCACTACATTGTTTAGCACAATTAGTTGTCATGGTTACCAGGCCGAGATAGTCTCTACTCCAATATGGTGATGAGATCATAGTATATCCACTGAAAGAAGTCATACTACAATACATTTTTACCAAAAAAGAAAGCTAGCTATCACTAATCATTAAGGGAATGCTAATCAAAACCAGTCATTCTGGCTCTTCAATAAATTAAATAGAACTGCCATGTTGTATTGTCACTTCACATAGGCTTGTCCCTCCTAGAAAAAAAATGCCTTCCAGATAACAAGGCTTTGAACAGAGAGGGCTTTCAGCAGGATGAGAATGCAAATCTCTTCTCTAGCCCTGGATCATATGAAGCCTGAGCACTATCCTAACTCACAAGTCATATACTAGCCAGACCCACATACCCCACATGCCATGTCCCATAGGTTAACTGTTAACCAAGTTAACTGTTCTGGAAAAGTCTCCATCTGAAATTGTCCCCAAAATTATGCTAAGGACTTTCCAGGCACCTGACCCAATCCAGAAGTAGAACATGTGGAGCCTTTCAAACTAATTTGGTAACAGCAAGGAAAGTTTACCTACTTCGTTGTGGGTCAGCATGTTTCCCCCTATCTCCCACCGTTATGGAACATTAAAAGAATACTTTTCTTTGTCAAGCTGGCCTGGCACTTTGCTTTAGATCTTGCTGTGCTGCCAGATCTAAAAAACTTTCACCTAAAGAGCAACCATGCCTCCATGCCTCCCCTGAACTGCACTCTGCTTGCTTCTCTTCTAAAATCTAACATTTTTGTGCCCAAGCTTGAGGTAGGAATTATTGAGGTGGATTTCTCTGTGGGGCTGCTAAATCTCTGTCATTGTTCACTGTTGTCTTTTCATCTAACAGATATCCTTTTAGTATCCAGGACTCCTCGTCTATCTGTTCCAGAAATCTTAAAAACAGGTCAGGGGTTACTCCAGCCTTGGAGTTGTTTTCTCAACAAGGCCTGTTGAGTCCAAGGACACCAATGCTTGGTTTTCATTAACTGGCCATTAAGTAGCCTGGCCACAAATCTAGAAGGGAAGTTGAGGGAGACAGGGATACTTTTCTCCTTTGTACCCTTTGGTTTTAACATTCTTACAGGTTTAGAGAATTTCATATAGAGCTATTGGAATTTGTCTGCAGTTCCTTACATGCAGGCTTTCTTCTCCCTCTGTCACTGACCTTTTCTCTGTCAATCTTTTACCACCTTCCACATCCTGCTACTAAATGAAAAACATGTTGTTTTGGAAAAATGTACTCATTCCAAGAGACCCTTGGTTGACTTTGGCCCTGCTGACCATGCTGATCATGCTGACCCTCCTTCTCCTTTTGTACATTGAGCGCCAGCCCCTCCCCAAGTCAGCTTCCTTTCCTACCCCTTCAGAACTACATTCTTCTTCCTCATTGTCTTGTCTTGAACCTCTGACTGATTACCCCAAGCCACCATGCTCCATTTCTTTGCCATGTGGCACTAACTAAGCCACCCATTTATTGGTGCAGACCTGGGAATGTGTGGAGCAAATTCTGAACTAGAACTCCAAGTAGGAACTTGCAGAGCCAGTCCATGGACTCGGACTGAGTGGAGCCCCACAATCATCATTAGAGATTCCCAGAACCAGTCTCCTTCTCTGCTCCTATCTGTATGCCTAATAAACCACCCCATCCATCATTCCCTGCTGTGATTACTGGAGGCCCAACCCAGACCTCAGAGTGTTCACACGATTGAAAACCAGGCATCATCCAGCTGGTGCATAACCCACACAACAAAGGGGACAGAAGATAGGCATAGCACGAAACACCACAAAATTACCTACAGATGCTTAGAGCTACTGCAAAAACAAAAACACAAAAACAAAGATAATATGCTTCCTCTTGAAACCAACACACTAATCATAATAATCCTTGAGAAAAGCAACTTAGCTGATATACAAGACAAGGACTTACATCAATTTTAAATATGTTCAATGAGTTTAAAGAGGATATGAATAAATACCAGAATGAAGACTGAAAAATATTGTCGAGTGAAATAATAAGAACAATTCACTATACAGAAACAGAATTAAACAAAATAATCACCGAAGAAAAGCCAAAGTGCAATAAAACTTTAAATGAAAGATTCAGTAAGTCAAACAAAAACCTCAGAGGTAAGCCTCACCCACAGAGCAGAAATGGGAGTGACAGTCTCGGGCACTGAAGACAAGTTAGAAAAACTGGAAACTTCAGTCAAAGAGAACGTTAAATAATAACAATAATAAAAGAGAGGAACAAAAGAGTCAGGAAATCTGGGACACTATGAAAGCATCAAATCTGCGAATAATAAGACTAGAGGAAGAAGAAAACCAGGTCAAAGGCATAAAGAATATTTTTCAACAAAATCACAAATGAAGATTTCTCAAATTTAAGGAAAGAGATGCCTATCAAGGTGCAAAGGGCGCCCAGAACACCAAATAGACAGAACCAAGAAAGAAACTCCCTGTAGAACACAATAATTAAAACACCAATGTAAAGAATAAAGGATATTAAAAGCTGTGAAAGAGAAACAAAATCACATATAACAGCAGGCCTATCCGAATAACAGGCTTTAAAGAATGAATAACTTTTATTTGTATGAATGTTGCCTGCACTTATCTTTGTAACACCATATGTGTGTCTGGTGCCTGTGGGGTACAGATTAGGGACCTGGATTCAATGGAAGTGGAGTTACAGACTTTGATGAACTACACGTGAGTCCTGGGAATCACACTTGGGTCTGTTGGAAGAAAAGGCAATGCATTTATCTGCTGAGCCTTTTTTCCCACACCAATACCTGACTTTTGAATGACACATTGAAAGTTAGAAGGGCCTGGACTGACATACAGCAAGTTCTGAAAGACCATAGCTGCCAGCTCAGACAAACACTGTTAGATCTAAAATCATATATTAACCATAGTGCAGTGATAGTGGGTGACTTCGTTCTCATCAATAGACAGGTTATCCGGGCAAAAATTAGAGAACCTCTGGAGTCAGAGACATCATAAATCAAATAGACCTAACAGATATCTGCACAAAACCCAAACACTCAAGAATATATTTTCTTCTAGCAGTCCATGGAATTTTTCTTAAAAGTGACCACATAAAAATGTAACAAACACAAAAAATGACACAAAAGGAGTCTCAACAAATATAGAAAAACTGAACTAGCATCCTGTCTCCTATCTGACTACCATGGATTAAGGTGGGATATTACCAACAATGACAAAAACCTGCACAATCTCATGGAAACTACACAACACACAACTAAATGAAAATCGGATCAAGGGAAAATATAAGAAGAAAAATTCTTCCTAGAACAGAATGAAACTGAAAATACAACCTATTGAAACCTATGGGACACAATGAAGGCAGTCGTAAGAACGAAGTTTATATAGCACTAAAATTTACATACTACTACACAAAAGCCCTGAAGAGATCACACATTAATAACAATACACTTGAAAACTATAGAGAATCAGCAGCAACAACAAAACACCAGAATCAGTATATGTGAAGAATCAAACCTAGGGTTTTAATTAATGAAATAGTAAAACAAAATAAAATGAACCAATTAAAGAGTTGATTCTTTAAAAGGACTGACAAGATTTTTTTTTTACAAATTCAAAAAAAGAGGATCCAAATGAATAACATTAGAGATGAAAATTATAACACACTGAGGAAATTTAGAAAAATCACAATGGCATGCTTTAAAAATTTATATTCCATAAGACTGGAAAATCTCCAAAAAATGGGCAAATTTCAAGATGTGTATGACCTACCAAAGTTAAATAAAGGTGAACTAAATAATACAAAAAGATTCATAACAATGATAGAGATAAAAACATTAATAAAACATTCCTAAATAAAAATGTCCAGGGCCAATAAGTACATCACAGAATTCTATCAGCCCTTCAAAGAAAAGCTAACAGCAATACTCCTCAGAATATTCCATAAATTAGAAACTAAAATAGTATTTCCAAACTCTTTTTATAATCTAGTATTATCCTAATATCAAACCAAAGACTCAACAAAAAATAAAATTATAGAGCAAGATCTCTGATGAACATAGTTACAGAAATTCTCAGTAAAATGCTTGCAAACTGAATCCAAGAACATCATCCACCATGATAAAAGATCATCCACCATGATCAAGTCGGCTTCATCTCAAAATGCAGGGATGATTCAACAATATATGTAATCCATAGGCTAAAGTACAGACCACATAATCATCTCATTAGGTGCAGAAAAGGCCTTTGAAAATATCCAACATCCTATGCATTGTGACTTCTGATACATGAGTAGTTGAGTACTTTTCCAATCCATAGAATGATCCTCCTGTTCATGGGTTCTAGTAGTTATTGATCTCCTGATCCAAGAGACAATACTCCTAAATGGTAGAGGTTCCTTAGGTTTCCATCTTTACATCTGTTTCATTATCTATAGCCTCTCTTAACCCACCAGACAGTCTTGATGATATCCTGCTTTTGACTCCAAGCTATCCAAGCTACTCTTCTACAAAATCTTGTCATATCCCTATATAGATGTCTTTCCCTAAACACAACTATACTTCTCTTTTCTTCCTCTCCTTGTACCCCAGCTCTGCTCCACCCCCCCCAAAACCCACTTCTCATGATTTCTCTGAGGAATTAGGCAATATCCTTAAGCATTTTCATAATGTTTCTGACTCTATCTGCTCTAGTTCCTACACAGTTTATAGATGGGATCATAACAAAAATACATGAACCTCCTAGTAGAGTACACTATAGTTATCTCAGTCTTAGCTCTGGAGTTGGGGGTCCCTCCAACCTGGTATCATTTTACAACCTAACCTTTGAGCTTCTTGCACTAACTTGGCATAACCCTAGCAAAGGGATTACTAATAAAGTATCTACACATAAACCTTCCATATTATCCTCAACCACATTCCCATTTTGGAAGGAGAGGGGCTTCTTATCTTCCAAAGGGTTCCTCATAATTAGAAAATCCTAATGCCAAAACTATTATAAACTGCCTCCTTACTACAGCAGGTATGTAACACCAAAACCAAGATTCTCCTACAAGGCTGGAAAACCAGAAGACTGATAGGGAGGCTAAATTTCAGATCATGTATCCCCACCACTGCCTTGTCTTTTAATCTAATCCTTGCTCACCTAAATTTGGGGAAGGGGGCTACCCCAGGAAGGTGCAACCTTATATCAATGCTGTTTTACAAAACAGGTCAAAATAATTCAATCTAAGTGAGATATACTTAAAAATGTTGCAGCCCAAATTTCCTGAGAATCCTCCACACTGCTTTCCAAAGACGCCCCCAGCTAGTTCCTTGGGCAGCTGAGGAGAGGGTGCCAGAAATGTCCAGATCCTATTGCCATACTCATGAATATCTTGCATATCACCATAGAACCTTCACCTGGCGTTGGATGGAGAAAATGACAGAGCCCCACATAGGAGCACCGGACTGAGATCCCAAGGTCCCGATGAGGAGCAAAAGGAGGGAGATCATGAGCAAGGAAGTCAGGACTGTGAGGAGTGCGTTCACCCATTCAGACGGTGGGACTGATCCAACGGGAGACCACCAAGTCCAGTTGGAATGGGACTGATGGAACAGGGGACCAAACCGGACTCTCTGAATGTGGCTGACGGTGGAGGAGGACTGAGAACCCAAAGACAACGGCAATGAGCATGAACTCTACAGCATGGACGGGCTCACTGTGAGCCTTGTCAGCTTGGTTGCTCATCTTCCTGGACTTAGGGGGAGTTGGGAGGACCTTGGATTTAACATAGTGAAGGGAACCCTGATGGCTCTTTGGCTTGGAGAGGGAGGGAGTGGGGGTATGGGTGGAAGGGAGGGGAGGGAAGGGGGAGGAGGAGGGGAGGAGATGGAAATTTTTAATAAAAAATGAGAAAAAAATAAAAAATTAGCAAATAAAAAAATGTTGCAGCCCTTTTGCTGTCTGAAGTTCCTCTTGTTCATCCATCTGGACATACCTTCCATTCATCCCAGTGTCTCTGCCCTTTCACCTCTGTAGCTAGCTAGATTTAAGTCAGCAGTTTCCCCCTCAAACCTTTGACGTGCAGCTGCCTGACTCATATCAGAAAATCCTTCCCTGAAGGTCCCTTCTGGTTTATTATCTTATCTACTCAGAGACTCGCACATCTCCACTTGTTTCTCAATATCAGCTTCTCAGTCCTCTTCAAAATTCCTTGCCCCTTTGAACACTGTAGTCGTTGTGCAACGTTCATACATTCTCACATAGACAGACAGAGACAAACAGATAGACAGATTACATTTACTGTATCGTATGTAATGTGTGACCTGAAAGTAAATATTATTAATTAATATTAGAACAGAAGAACCTGTGTCCCTTTCACGAGAGTTACCAATTGGGAATGTCTGGCAAGTAGTTGACATTGAAACTGCCAAGTCTCGTGAAATTATTTTAGTTCAATAAACTCTGACATTGGAGAAAAACACAAACACATTCTTCTATATTTCTGACATAGCATGGAACACAAGTTAGATTTTAGTGGAATCATACTTGATTCTGTTTGTGGTGCCCTATATAGGAAAATGAACATTTATTCGCATCTCCCCTAGAAAAGTTTTGTGACAATGTGACACAGTCAGAGAGCAGAAGGCACAAGTTATCAGTTTTTAGAGAAACAGCTCTGTGCAATGGGAACGATAACAAACACCTGGAGTCTTTAGCCAGGTCTGCAGATAAAGATTGGTCATTCAAGTTGGTCTACAAAGAGGAGAGGGCTGTTTTTCCAAATACAGACACAAACCAAAATGTATAAAGATGATGACAACAAGAAAAAGGGAAAAAAAATCAAACTAATCTCCAGAAAGGAACCCTAAAGAAATGAAGGTTATGAATTACCTGAAAAAGAAGCTCAATACATTACAAAATTCATAGGTGACTACTGAATTTGAACCACGAACTTGATGTATGACTAAAAGAAAAACATAAGTAAGATGAATGTGATGAAGAAGCATCAACCAGATTCTAGCTACTAGAAATTAAGGAGAGGTGTCATGTAATAACATAACTAAAACATTAACAGAATAGTTAACCTGCAGACCTAAGCAGAAGAAAGGATCCATGAACTTGAGGACATGAGTTTAAATTATGCAGTGCATGGATAAAAAGGAAAGAAATATTAGCAAAGGATGAAGAAAGGGCAAGGGAACTATAGGATATCATCCAGTGAACAAATGTATATGTGAAAGAAGTCTCACAAAGGCAAGAATATATAATAAAGATTATTTAAACTTTTAAAATACAACTATTATATGTCAGGATGGGGCATGCCATAGACTTTGTGTGAACAATCTGTAGTAGTAGCTTCTCTCCTTCGACAAAGTGTGTCCTAGGAATCAAACTTAAATGCTCAAGCATGTCAGCAAGTATCTTTATGTGCTGAGCCATCTTGCAGGCCCAAGATCATTTAAATATGTACAGTTTCAAAAATTGTATTATATATATTGGGAATTTACTTAGAGAATAGACTGTAGATGCCATCACCTCAGGAAAAAAATGGAGAGTAAAGTACATATTAGATCATTTGCCTACAGTTTTTGCAAGCTCTAAGATTTAATTTGCAACTCTGAAACAAACAAAGCCAAGAATGATAAATATGAGATGGATAAGCTAACTCTCTTCAATTACAAGTTTGTAAAAACTATATTGCAAAATGTAATAATTTCCTTTAAAAGTAAAGTATTTAAAATTCTTAAAATTTGTAAGCTCTGGAAGCATGCTGTGCTTATTTTTATAATACTTCATTCTGCACTTAAACTATTCAAAGATACCAAAGATGGAGGAAAGGTCTCAGAGCATGTTAGGGAAATGCTTTACCAGAGAGACACATACCCTGTTTATATACATTCTTTAAGTCATAATATCTCGTGCTGTATTTTTGCAATTTATCAAAATCATCATAAAAATTATTTAGATATTTCTGCCTTACTTAACACACTAGATCTTTGATATCCAATGTATAATTTATGTTTACTTCGTAGGCCATTTTTGAGTTACATTATTATTACATGTACTATGACTGCATTTAAATTTCATGAGATTTAGAGTTATCAAAGTATACTAAAATACCCAGGTGTACCAGTAACTGAATGGAATATTAGTTAATGATTTATTGATGTATAATTAAGTTGCATTATTAATTCACTCAATAATTTCTGTCTATCTTCTGAAGTTTTCATTTTTTTGTTGTCTTAAATTCTACTTATCTGCACTCAAATTCACTTAGTATATATTCTTTTATCTCCATGCCAATACTGAGCCAACTACCAAATTGTTTAAAGATGTATTTTTCAGTACTAAACTTTTATTTATTTCAGTATGATAATGTCTAATGCTTTCTTTAGATTATTTTATTAAGTAGGGGGATTGAAGCCAGTGCCCAGTGCATGGCAAGAAAGGCAACTCAGCTAGCCCCCCACCATTTCTTTCCTGTTTTTGAAGATAATCTGTACCTGCTTACTGAAGTTTTTCCACAATCTGTGTTCTAACTTGTTTGTCTGATAATACCAGCATCTGACTCACCTCTGTGTTTGTGTCAGTAAATTGCCTTTTATCGCTCATGTCGCAACATTCCTGTTTTTCTGTCTACTGAGGAATTTCCACCAGGCCCTGGACTATCTGACCATTACCTTCCTAGGCTTTCAGGCTTATCTTTTATTTTAATAGATACCCATTCACTGAGGTTCGGCATAGAGATTCTGAAGGTTTATACAATTTTATCACGTCACAAGATTGGCAAGCCCATGCCTCTAGAAACAAGCCTTCCAGGCAACCAAGTTTCAAACCTTTAGCCGGACAAGAATGCACTCAGTTTCCCTGCTGTCCCCACTCCCCAGAACAGGCCAACCACTGTCATGCTGATAAGTCATATATTATCTAGGACCTTTGTTCTGTGTAAATTTCCACTCACCCCTTAACCGGAGATGTGGTTGGAACTTTGCAAACATCTGCCTTAGCCCCAAACCATAGAGAGCACAGTGCATTTTAACCTAATATGGTCATGTTGACTGACCTAAGGTCTACTTCTTATGGTGCAACATTTACCATTCCCTAAGAAAACTTTCAAAAACAGCACCCTTAGGTTTCTCAAAGTCATCTGTACCTTTACCTCAGACATTGCCTCAAGGTTGACTTCAATTAACCTTTTGCATGTCTTGAGACATCTCTGGAACTACTGTGTTCTTATAATCTGGAAACTTAAGAGACATAGTTTCAGTGATTCTTTAATTTCTTTATGTTCTTTGATGCTATTTTCATGTGATCTGACATCATTGGTGCTTCCACTAATCTTGTTAATGCCCCCGAAAGCAATGGAGACTCAGGCACTTGTGAGGCTATCTTTCCTACTAATGCCACTCAATAGGCCCATATAAGTAGAAAGCAAAATGGATTCACCATATTTCAGGGAGTTCCTGTTGTGACTTGATTCTTCTTGGTGACACTGACTATCAACCTTGTTTGATACATGGAATACAGAACTGTGTAGTGTATAGGACACAAAGAGAGACTCCCCAAGCAAGTCTGTTGAGTGTCCTCTGTTAGCATTCCAGCTAGGTGTCTCTGGGAGAGAAGGAGAGGTCTGCCCCAGTTAGGAAGGTAACCACTTCCGTGGCTGCAAACTGTCAGTAAGAGTTTCTTTCCAGCTAATAGTCCTTGACAAGTTACCAAACTTATTTGTGGAACCTTTGGGGTGGGGTGAGGGTATTGGTGCTTTTTTGATTGCTAGTTTGAGTGTTATATGTCATTTAAATCGGGTACCTTTCTACTATTAAGTAAATAACAAGTACCTTATGGTTCCTCCATGCCCTGGATTCTACAACCCTGTCACCTTCTTTCTACTTATCTGAAATCTGTTACATTATTGTCAGCATTGTGTCTCTACTTTATGGGGAAGAGAAGGAAGTAAAGCATCTGGACAGTCTTGTCTCAAATCTGAAGTCATAGCTCTAATTTCATTTGTCCTCAAATTCATCAGTCATTTGCCACTTCAGGTACATTTCTAAATGTCTACTTATCTCATTTTCATGGTTTAATAGTTTTTTGTGTACCAGTTACAACTAAGCATTCTTGGTACTTGATTAAATATAGTTTTATGGGTCCTACAGAGAGTCCATAAGAAAACACAATCTTAGTGATTTTTTATATTATAGTTCCAAGCCCAGAGTAGTTATAAACATTAGTTACAAATTTCTTCTAAATACTGAATTATATTCAGTGGTAAGGTGGTGTGGGACCATGGTCTATATTCTGTCAATTATATTTTAAATAAATGCTGATTGGCCAGTAGCCAGGCAGGAAGTATAGGTGGGGCAACCTTACAGGAAGTAGAGGTGGGTCAAGGAGAACAGGAGAATTCTAGGAAGGAGGAAGCCCATTCCTCCCTAGTCCTGTCCCAACCACAAAAGAAGGAAGATGTGATTGCCCTGCTGAAAAAACATACCGAGCCATGTGACTAAGACAGATACGAATAATGGGCTAATATAAGTTATACGAGCTAATAAGAAGCCTGAGCTAATGGGCCAACAAGTTTACCATTAATATAGACCTCAGTTTTATCAAACTAAGTTTTACTAGTTCTTTAAAAAATTACCAACATTTCAAAGGCATTCCACTAAGAATATGAGAGACAATGTATTTGCTGCTTGAAAGCAAAGGTTACTTACTGCTCTTTTCCTAGAACATCCTGTAATCCAAGGCACAGTAAGGGTTCCTGAAATCTGCGGAAACAACAAATGGAATCTTAGTAAAATATGGATTCACATTGCTTGTAATGCTGATAAACACTAAAAAACACTGTGCATGCTGTGAAGATAAATAGATAGATCTGTATTCAAATTATATTCCAAATCAAAGGTATTGTTTCCTTACCAATTTAAAGGGCCTTCCCTTGCATAAAAAGAAAAAATTTAAAAATGGTATAAAATTCCCTCAGAAATTAAAAAATAAATGTTTGTTGGGTCCTATAAAGGATATGAAAGTGTATGGAAAATAAAATTATTTTAAAAATGTAATGCTTTCTGGATTAAATGGAAAGTGGAACTTCTTAAAAAGCACATCATCACAAACAAGAGATGATATTATAAATGAAACACAATAAGTATTTACTTCAAACACTTAGCAGTTGCTAACATAAATATTGTTATAGTCACCTTCTTAATGGAAACCTTAGGGATTCAGTGCAAATCACAGAATCATTGTTTCTCTAAATTGTGTCCTCACTAGTTATCTTGCTATGCATTCCACTCTTTATCTGCCCTTGTCATAGAGTGATAAAATGTAGATTGTAAAAGACTACTGAATTAAAGGATAATACTTCTGTATAAATAAAATATGGCTGTAAAAGGTAGCAAGGTGAACTTTTAAGCCACATCAACCACATCAAGACTATCGAGATAAGAATGTGTCCATTTTGAGTCACAGTTCAGTATTCAGTGTTGAAGTTGTGCAATGTTGCAATCATGAACAGATAGGTAAATCTTCCAGAGTCTACAATTATTTCATATCTTGGCAAATACTTGCCAATATTGTCTCCAAATGTTGAATGATTTTAACTTTTACAAATGGAACAGAGTAACAGTCATAGCTAAGAACACACTTGCTTCAATTTTCTGTATAAAGGAGATGGGAATTTGGCTTCACATAGTAAAAGTATTTTTCTTCATTGTAAAATATTTTCACTCAGTGTACAATAAAATGGTGATTAGCTGAATGCTGAAGGTCATGACAGAACTGCATAATTGACTTTTTATTTTAAAATAAGTAGGGTAAATCAACTAAAGTAATCACATTCTGTGCTCCATACAAATAGCAAAATTCAATTATTTTGAATTATCGCCTTACATAGTCCTATTAGTGAGAATAATTCAAGAGAAACTTCACAGAACTTCTAGAAACAAGTATGCTATCACACAAAAAAATTATGGCTAAAACAGAATTCTAAAACAGCAACTACTAAAGAGTTGGATAGAACTAAAATTTTATAATCAACTAACATATACTGTTATGTATTTTTTTATTCCCTTAATTTCTAGCACAATCTAAAGAACAGCTAGCCAGAGTAGCTAGATTTGTTTTGTTTTACAAAACTGAGGAATACCATAGATAAACATTTAACTTTGGGGAGTCTTGTTTGGTACAAAATCGAAGGCAGGATTCTCTTTTACTAAAACCTATAAAGTATAGTATTCAAGTGAAATGGACAATAAATTTTAATGTTTTACATAAACAGCTTGGTTTAAAAATTATGAAATGAATTTACAAAGAGTGAATCAAGGTGGATCTTACATATATTTCAAAACTTACACAGTCAAATGAGTACTCCATATTTTAAAGTAGGAAATTTAGGATATTATAAACTCATTACAATAATGTTGTCATTGTTGAAAGCGTCTGGGAAACTTGGAAATGTCAGTTCATGCCTCATCCAGAGATTCTGTCTCATTACTTCACACACCTTTTATTGTAACTAAAAAATACACCCTAGATTAAACATTCATACTATTCACTAAATGTGGCTCAGAATGAATTCTATTTTCCAAAATCAAATTTTAGTGATGATTTGTCATCACTAAAAGCATTTAAAAGAATCCCACAGGTACTTAAAACAATTGTAAAAGACTTCAAAAACTTTTTGACAAATTGAACATTATTGAAATAAGTAGATATTACTTTCCAAGGTATCTAATTTAAATTCTGTTCAAATGTCTATCAGGTATCTCTCCTATATAAGATCATTACAGGAAATAAAAAGATAGGTAAAACACCTAATTTCCTGTAGGGCAAGAACTATGATTTGAAAGGAAGAGATAAGACAGGTACATGAAAGATTTTAATACAAAGAAAACTATAGTAAGAGTTATAATGGATAAATAAATAAATAAATCCAATAAATAAAGCAGTACGAGTTCAAAGTATGGCAAAATTACACCCACTTGTGGATTGGTATCTCAGCTGCACCTTAAAAAGTGAGTAAAATATTGATAGAACTAGAAAGAGATATTTCAGGAAAAAAAAGAATTGTATCACCACTGTGGCATAACAGCATAGTTGCGTCCAAAGAAATGTCAGTTCATCTCATACTACAATGGTAGGTTAAAGTCACTTTGTTGAAGTAAAGAATGCCATCTACACTTCAATCTAATTCTATAGAAAATATGGAGCTATTGAAATGTCTTTGGTACATCTGTTATGTGGCAGAACTGTATTTTTGTAGATTAGGAAGTTTAATATGCCGCAGCATGTATAAGAAGTATACAAACTTTTCTAAGAATTTGTGCTAGAGGTAATATAGACTTGACTAAGGTAGATGTATGAAAGGTAAAGAGAAATGCAAAAAATAAATACATTAAAAGACAGATATTATGTATGGGACAGAAAATAATTGGATGCTTGGGAGATGACAATGGGCTTTGTTTAATGAACATCATAAAGCTACTTCCTAGACAGGCCAACCCGTTCAATCCAACCAAGAATCATAAGTTTAATACAAGGAAATGTCTTCTGCTGGAAGTCTGTGTCTTATAACTAAGCGTGGATATATTTGGAAAAAAAATGCAATTGCTTGATTGTAAATTAGAATTAACATTGTGTGTGTGTGTGTGTAGTTGTGCATAGTAATTCACTTGTTTCATGTAAAACCATGCTTATACTTGGAACTGATGATCCAAATCAACATATGATTTTTAAATCATTTTGAAAATTAAAATTATTTCCTTTCAGAGAATTTATATCCTAAAAATGTCACACAGGAATCCCATTAAAGTATTAACCTGATTCAAAAAGTAATTTAGTTATTTTGTTCATTAGTGTTTTGTCAGCTTGACACAGACTAGTCATCTGAAAAGAAGAAAGTTCAATTGAGAAAATGTCTACAAAAGATTGGCCTGTGAGAAAAACTATGGCGCATTTATTTGATTAATGGTTGGTATAGGAGGGCCCAGCTCACTGTGAGCAATGCCACTCCTGGGCCAGTGGTCCTGAGTTGTATAACAAAACAAATATTGGATAGCAATTTAGTAAGTAATATTCCTTCATGGTCTCTGTTTCAGTTCTTGTCGTCAGGTTTCTTTTTGCGTTCCTGGCCAAAACTTCCTCAATGATGGATTGTGATGTGGACATGTAAGTCAAATAAACCTTTTCTTCTGAAGTTGCTTTGGCCATGGTGTTTTATAATAGAGTATTATTGTGGCAGACCTGACCATGTCATTTCTGGGAGGGTTGTGATATATTTTATGATGCTGGGCTGGAAAAGGCCATTGACAACTCAGAGCTTAATGAGCTGTTCTGTGGTAACTTGAAAGATAATGCTGAAAAAGATACAGAGAATGGAAGCCTGGCTTGTTATATGTTTTAGAGGGAAGTTTTTGAGAATCCTGCAAAGACTTTATGCAGGTCATTCAAGTAATATTTTAAGTTACAAATATATGATGTTTGCTCAGCTGGTACTGAAGTATCAATTATGATTAACAAAAGACCAACACCACTACAATGAAACCTTTGCTTCACTGGGACAATTGAGCTCTTGGCTTTGGCTGAGCAATAACTATATATACATAACATATAAGATATAAGAATCATTGAGGAAAAAATAACTGAGAAAGTGTTCTCTCAGGTTCCGCACACAGAAACTGTGGTCCTGAAGGGGACAAGATTGCACCTCATATTGGCAGCCAAACTTAGTAATGTGTAAGAATCTCTCACATAGTACTTTTTTTGAAGACAAAGTGGTCTTGGAAAGCACTGAGGCTCCACACTATAAATGGTCAGGAGAGGCCATTCATGAAGGTAAATCCTCAGTTGTAGAGGAAAACCCAGGATTGAAGCGATCATGGGGAAATGCCAAGGCTTGGAACCAAGTAACAAGGTTGGAGTCCTTGAAGAGAGGCTGGGAGCTCATCGGTCAAAGTGCAACATGTGGAGACCCTGGCAATTTGGAAAAGTTAGTACTATGGGATGACCAACAAAGTCAGCAGCAGTTTTAGAATGGAGCCCACTTGAAACTATGAAATGAACCGTGTGCCTTGTGGATGGCAGAACTAGAGAAGTAGAACTGCCCAGGTTCTGCGGTGCCCAGAAGATCTTGAGTAAAGTCTAGATGTGGGACATTCGGTTACAAGATTTGATCTACACTGCTGGATGTTGGTTTTGTGTTGCTTTGATGGTGACTATACATTTGTTCTTTCTTGGAGCAATAAAGTATTTAGATTGTTTTCTTGTTTTCTTATGAACCCATAGTTATAACAACTTGAATATTTTAGAAACTTCAAAACTTTAACAAGACACTAAATTTACAAAGACAACTTGGCTTTTAAATTGCTGATTATTTTTGAAGACTGTGAAACTTTAAAAGCTATACTATGTTTTATATTGTACTATTAATAGTACTATGACATTTTGGAGACAAGAAAGAAAAGATTATGGCTTAATAGTGATGTGTTTTTTTTTTATGTGTGTATGTCAAGCTGACAAGGGTCAGTTTCGTTAGTTTTGTCAACTTGACACAATCTAGAGTCATCTGAGAAGAGGAAATCTCAATTAAGAAAATGCTCCATAAGACCAGCCTGTAGGCAAGTCTATAGGCAAATCCATAGGACATTTTTCTTGATTAATATTTGATGTAGGGAAACCCAACTCATTGTGGGTGAGGACATCAATGGGAAGATGGTCCTGCGGTATATAAGAAAGAAAGAACAAGTCAGGAAGAAGAAGCCAGTAAGCAGCATCCCTCCATGCTCTCTGCTTCAGTTTCTACATCTAGGTCCTTGCTTAATCTCCTGTCCTGACTATCCTTAGTGATGGACTGTGATGTGGAAGTGTAAGTCAAACAAGTTCTTTCTTTCCCAAGGTTCTTTTGGTCATGGGCTTTATCATAGCAATAGAAACCTATGACAGCTATAAAGAATTCTATATACAATGTCATAGTACTATTAATAGTACAATAAACACCCTTTTGTAAAAAATTTCAAATCATTTTATGAGTATACTGAAGTTACAACCTGAAATATGTTTCATTTTATGTGAATTATGAAATTTTAATTTTTATTAATTAGCCTTTCATTAAATGCAATTTGATTAACTGAACCAATTAGGCAATAATTGTCTCTCAACTGTAAGAAATTCATAAATCAATGTTTTAGCTTTCCTTCAATTGTTCTGGTATTAGGTGAGCATTAATGCCTGACAATCACAGTGCTTAATTGGCAGAGTTCTATTTTTTTAATTATAAGGTGCATAGCATGAGAATACTGCTAGGCATATGATAAGTCTATAAATATTTTTCATTTAATTGAATTGGTTACAACCTTCACTGTTCATTTGTTATAACTTTCTGAAACAATAAAAAGACAAACATGATAATATGCAAAAGACTCTTTTACAGAATAAGAACATTGGAATAGAAGAGGATCTTGCTTCTGGTTAAAAAGAACATTTATTTTATATATATTTTAAATTAACTAAAAACAGGTTTTCATGTGACTATATATATATATATATATATATATATATATTTAATTTTTGTTGATTATTCTCCTACCCACTCCTTTTCTTTTTACATTCCCATTTCTCTTGTATACTCTCATTCCCAGTATTTCCTCTTCCATTTTATTTTATTATCTTCCTCACCCCCTTCCTTAAAGCCCTACTTTTCTCGGGTCTCATGGGGTCCTTTCTAACTTCCTAAATTTAACTAACACTTATGCAATCCTACTTACACATATTTAACAGCTAGAAGCTGGGGATCACACATCAGAAAAAGGACTAAGTATTTGTCTTTTTGAGCTTGGGTTGACTGGAAGTAAGAAAAAAAAAGATGTCCTGATGCACACATAAAATTTTTTCACTTTTCTCCATATAAAGTCTCTGTCAAGGCTCTGAGAAATAGATTAGCTTGACAAGTCACTTTTTGGTAGTAGCATTTTTGGACAAGCAACTAACACATTTTGGGTATATCAATTTTTTTCATTAAGTGACAGTGAAATGGTATTTAGGAGAGCCCACCAAAATCCTTGCAACTGACAAGTAAGTTAATTTTGACTTTATTTCTATATAATTTTAGTAATTAAATTTTATAAATCATAAAAATGAAGAACAAGAAAATTGGAATTCTAAGATATGTAAATTAAATTAGAAAAAGTCTTCAGATATTGCATAAAAACTAATTTTATTTGCAATTCTTAAGATACTGTCTTCAAAATAGTACCAATTTATAAATAAAATGATATAAATTTGTATCTGGAAATATCATTTTCTGATTCAAAGGCACTAGGTGGCATACAATTATAAATTTGAAATTAAGACCTTTAAAATACCTGAATATACTATCTAAATTTATTCATATAAAATAACATTTGAGACAAATATAAACATTTGATGTGGGATAGTCTTCTGTATGCTGTGAATATGTTTCACTACCATTGGTTAACAATGAAGTTGATTTAGCCATTAACCAGGTAGAATAGAGCCAGGTGGAAAAAACCAAGCAGAAAGATAGGGAAAAAGAAAGCAGAGTCAGGGAGATGCCATCACTGGAGAAACAAGATGTAAGGTAATGCCATGGCCACATGGCTATACACAGATTAATAGAAATGGGTTAATTTAAGATGTAAAGGCTAGTTAGTAATAAGTGAAGCCATTGGCCAAACAGTTTGGAAATATTAAGCCTCAGAGTGAATATTCAGGAACTGGAAGGCTGGAGAGAAACCTCCAGCTACAAATGGCACCAATATGTAGCATGAGTTCTAATAGGTCTTAATAATAATAGCCTGGAGTTAGATATTGGGGAAAATGCTGAGAGATCAGAGAGATGAAGGAACAAAACCACAGCCACTCAACTTCCTAGTCAAAAAGACACTGAGTTCCTGTCTCTTTCCACCTTATCACTTGGTTGCAAGGAGGGCCCATTTTTTTGTCCCCCTTGCAACATCACTTCCTGTCTGTCTCTATAGACCTCCAGACCTCTATGGTGAACTATTCGGCCCTCTGATCTTCAGGTCACCTTTATTTGTACAAACAAGATATCACCATAAACATCATTATTAATTTCAGAAAATATACTTGTCAAATGTTAATACTAAGTTTTCCATACATTTTTATAACTGAAATGAGGTAATTTTATGTCATGGCTAATAACAGATCAGAACTCAAGGCAGAAATAGAAGATTCATTGTTGTTAGTAAACTACTGCTTTTGGAGGGCTGGACTTGTGCTTTTACCACAAGTTATCTTTGCATACAACTTTTTTGAAGCAAACTATGGTTTGTTTATTTTTTAAAAAAACACCATAGATGTTCATTGTTCTAACCTTATGTGGTCTAATGTAATATCTCTGTAATTTGAAAACCAATAGTAGATAGAAGTTAGCAGCAAAAAGAACTAAGAATCTCTAGAAACTTGTTCTGTCAAGACGATAAATAACTAGTTGGACGGAAGTGAGAACATGTAACCAGAACTTGGCAGTCTGAGGCAGGAGGATTGGAAGACCAAGACAAGGCTTTATAGGCGGTTCCAAGCCAACAGAGACTAAATATTGGGTCTCTATGTCAAAACAAAGTAAAAAGAAAAACAAGGTAAAGGACTAAAACAGCATTGTGGCAGTTCTGAAAACCTGTCAAAACCTATAGAAACTAAGCAAACAACTAAGAAACTGCCCTGGTCAATGTGGTTATAAAATGTATGGCATTTTTATTAAGACATTTTAGACAAATTTTTTTAGTGTGAAGTGACATGACTTGAAGGCAGTTTTGGCCCAATACAGAGTTTGTTTCTGTGAACAAGAAGCAGACTTAATCTGATTGTATTTTTCATTACTGTAATATGTCTCAGGCTGTCTGAGGATTGGTCTCTTTATCTATGAATTGGAAGTTCAGAGAGACAAACATGGTGCAGGTGAGCTTACGGGCTAGAGGAAATGGTGGAAAACAATGGACAAGCATTGTGAACATCTTATGGAGAATGATGATCCACAGAAATGTGGAGAAAGATAATAGTAATTATGAAATAGAATAGAATAACTAATGGCTCCTCAAGAAGCTAGAGTGAGACTCAGACAACTTAAAATATTTTAACATAGCTACTAAAACAGAGGAAGTGATAAATATGCATGCATAAGTACTCAGTGGAAACCTATGAAAGGACTAAAAGACCTAAAAACACTATGCTAGACTGACCAGTGAATGTCTCCATAAAGCCAGGATGCTAAAACTAGAAAAGTTTGTTCCTCCCCAAATTATCAATATAAAAAGTAGTGTATGAAAAGAAACAGGACACTAGTGTCTATTCAGAGAAAGAAAATAAATCTAACAAAATCTTCCAAGAGAATCTCTAAGTACAGGGCCTATTAGAAAAAAACCCTAAACTTTAAGAAATATTTTTCACATTTAATTCAGACTTAATGATAATCATTAAGCAAAAAAACAAAAGCAAAAACAAAAACTTTTGGTAGTTATACAAAAGACAAAAATGGAATTAAAACATATTATTAACAAAACAATTTAAAATTATGAATTAAGACATCCAAACAGGAAGAAACAGAAAAAGGAACTGCAAACTAACAAATAAGAATAGTAAGTCCTTACCTGTCAATAATTACTTTAAATGTAAATGGATTTTATTCTCTAGTCAAATATAGAATGGCTGAGTAAAGAAAACAAAAACAAGATTCAATAATCCTTTGCCTACAAAATACTCATTTTAGATTCAAGAACACCCATATTCTGCAATTAAAGGCATGAAAAAATATACTTCATACAATAAACAAAAGAGAACCAGGGTATTTACATTTAATATACGTTAGTTTACATTTAAGATAGGAACTAATTATGTAGCCCAGATTAGCCTGAGACATTTGGATGTCCTTCAGCAAATGGTAAACATTATTATTATTAGAATTAATAACACTGTCAGGAAATGGTGACATATGCCTATAATTGCAACACTCAGAAGGCAGAAGTAAGAGGATAACAAGTTTTAGTCCAGATCAGAACAAGCACAGCTATGTATCAAGTCCTTATAATAAATCAATCATTCAATAAATAATTAAATAAAACATTAAAAGAGTAAAAAAATAAAGATGAATAAGGTGACGAGGATATTAACGATATAATTCAACATTATATTAAATATGCATTTTGGTAAAGAACAAATAGAAAAATGAAGTAACTCCTAATCACTAACTTCCTCTTTGTTAGGGGTATATGCCAGGAAGGGTGCTTTCAGGGATATGTCATTTTTTTTTAATTTTCCTTGACCCACTCTCATTGTCTCTATTGTTTTTACTTTGAGATAGGCCTCACTATGTAGCCCTGGCTGGGTTGAAACTTGTATGTAAATTAGGATGACCAGGAGCTTGTGGTACTTAGGGACTTATACCACTATAGTCAGCTATTGCTTTCCATTATGAATTATAAAACCATAAGTTAGAGAGGCTTAGGAGAAAATAATATCTTAAATTTGGAACATCCTGGGAGCATCTTTCCTTCAATATTGTGGTTGAAGAGCTAAGGATGTATGGCCAGTAGCAAGGGAAAATAGCAAGCATCCACACCTTCTTATTTAAATTCTCAAAATCATATTTTTTAAAGGCAGAAGATCTTTTAAAAAGCTTCTGATGTAGACTTATACTTCACAGTTAAAGAGATTGTCTGAAACATAACTAAACAATTGAATATATAAAGCAGGAAAAAATAATACTGTTTTGTTTTCAGGTCTAATACTTACTAAAGACTTACTCTGGATATAGCTTTCCAAATAAGTGTCATACAAAAAGATTATTTGATTAATAGCCAACTTAGCATTTGAATCAGGCACCTATTTTTAGACAAATCAGTTGGCTAAAGTGCCACAAACTCTAAGTTCTTAGCCATTGACATCTAAAGGGCTGATTGACTTGCTTGCTTACGTATTTAAGGAAGGCAATTTGGTACAAAACCAATTTAATTTTATTTTAGATGTGCGAAATGCTATACTTCATATAAAGGTACCATTTCTTGAACAAAAAAAATTTTTGATGTCAGCAGTAAGATGCTATTAAATGACTATATTTCTTATATATTTTTAAAGACTTCATCATTTTAAAACTATGTATGTATTTTAAAAATATGTATAATATTCTTCAAGGTATTGAAAACAATCTACCATTTTCAAATAAAATCTCAAATTGCTTAAAAATATGAATTGTGACCCAGGCTATGATCTAACTGCACACAAACATTGTTTTTCAATCAAACATGCCTTTAAAAATTTTCATAAAACAACTTAATACCTTACCTGGTAGTTATTTTGGTTTTGTGATAACCTCAATTGGTTTGATGATACAAAATGTGGAGAAAAATTACTCCGGGATGGATTAGTATTACTGTACATAGTACTAGGTGCTGTATGCAATGAGGTCCGTGGTGTCAAATGGTAGTCTCTATTTTGATACAGTACATTGTCTGACAAATCTCTAATATTCACCATTTGTGAATTTGGCAGGTTTCTTCCTGGTCCAGGCAAACTTGTACTTTGGTTCTCAGCTCGAAGAGAATTGCCACTTTCATAAAACCTTGAGTAGCTTGTTATCTGTGCTCCCATTGATGCCAGCTCTTCTTCTCTAGCATACTCATCCTCTGCATCACCAGTCTCCATCGCAATGGACAAACAAGTTCCTTCTGTTGAACCAGGCTTCTGTGTGGTATTTCCTCCCAGAATTCTCTGAGGGTAATCACTGACTGCCAATGAAAACACTTCACGAATTTCCAAGTTTTGTGTTCTACAGTAAGGGTCTCTAACAGTTGGCTTTTGCCCACATAAGTTATGTGATGCCAGACCTGCATGTTCAGGTTTATATGACCTTTGAATGCCAACTGGTTCAATTTTGCAAGGTCGGTGGCACACAGATGGCTTTTGAGGTACTGTCATTTCAGAAGCTTGCACTGGAGAGCTTCCATAGTTTTTCTTTGTGTGGTTGTACACCGAGTTTCCAGCATTTAGTACGCTTGTCTGTCTTGACAAAATAATTGTCTTTTCCCCTAGGAGCACAGAAGCATTTTTACAGTGTGCTACTTGTCTTTGAACAGGAATGTGCAATTGAAATTCAGTGTCATTTTTACTGGCTGGTTTCTGAAGAGGAATTTTATGTGCTTCTGTAATTTGTGTATTTGCATTCTTTGTTGTCCCTTGCTTACTCGATGAGCTTGCTGGACTGTATATACCAGTTAAAATGACATCATTATTGGTAGAAGTCCAAGAAGATTGCTGGCTTGAAGGCCGGGCAATATTAACCACATTTCTGACTGTAATGTCTGGAGCTGCCAATGAGGTACCAGAAACAGTTCCTGCTGTTCCTGATTCAGAGTTCTTACTACTCATTTTTCTTCGCTTATTGCCAACCCACGTCTGAAAGGATAAAAGAAAAAAAAAACAATGGCAATATGATAAAAAGGTAACAATGAATTTAGAAAAATCCATTTCCATGTAATAAATATATTCTTGTCATAGAAACAAAGCTTAGACATGGGCAAAAGGAAAAGATCCAATAAAAGACAAAGTAACAAAAGTCTAAGAGCAAATATGATTAAGTACTTATTCAATAAATACATGAGAACATCAGTAAGAACGTATTTCTCTCTGCCATATGATCCACCAAATTAATATGTACCAAGAATCGCAAAAATATTTAAGAATTCTAAAGCTGTTTATATCCTATGGCCTATTAAATACATTGGCAGAAATATATCTTAAAAATGTAATTACAGTTTGACCAGTTATAAGTCTCTGCACTTAGCACTTCCCACAGCAAGAAGGAACTTCTCTAACCAAAGATGATAGGAGCACTAATTTGAGTATAAACATAGTTATTTAGATTGCAATTTGATGCAGACATGGTGTCTGTTTTGCAAAACAGTAGCAGTAGCTTCCCCACTAGGGCTGAAGACCTTCCCAACCATACGATTTTGACAAGGTTTATCGTACCAGTAGTGGATTCCTTCCTGTAGATCAGGACTCATATCTGAGATGAGAGTAGCTGGTTATCCTTTTAACCTACTTGAGCCCAGCCCTTACTCCCCAATCTATCAGCAGATAGCTGACAGTTGATATAATAATAGCCATGGGGAAGACTCACCATGCCCCAACCATTCCTGTAAATCTATAAGAAATTAATAATTTCTGGGGTAAAGGAAACACACTTTTTTCTTCAGTGCCATAGCTTCCAGTAATGAGCCCATGCTCCTGAAAATAATTCCTCCCCTAGAATCCTGTAAACAGCCCTGATATGAAACTCAAAGTCATCACAAACTGATACAAAGACAGAAAGAGAAAGAAACACTGGAAGGAGAAATGTGACTAGGTTGGGAAGAGAAAGGAGGTCATCAGGAGTGGGAGGTGAAGAGTAGAGAAATGGAGGTGAAGATGACCAAAATACAATATATACATGCATGAAAATGCCATGATGCGATTCATTATTATGCATAATTCATATATGCTAATAACTTAAAATGTAGGTACAGGTACAGACAAAGCTTATAGTTAATCACATTTATTATATATTTATAATATCACAAAAGATGAAAGAACACTAAAGTCAGCTCTTTAACTCATTAGAAAATACCCATTGCATTACTAATCAAATGTGAATTCATAATCTTCAGTCTTGATGACTTCTATTGGGTGGATATATAATGTGGTTAACTTCATACTACTATTTATATTATTTTCACAAATATTCATTATTATATGCTTCATTTTGCCTACATCTTTGTGTTGGTGGTTCTTTTTCATGCAATTCTAGAAAAGAAATAGTAAAAATTTATTATTTTCTAAGTGCCCTCTAAAATATGAAAAAAAAATTTTTTACCTCAAACCTACAGTTTAAATTAGTTTTTGCTAATCTGATAAAAGGTACATGATTGTCGCTTTGATTGGATTTTAGTGGTTACTATATTATTTTGATAGATCTTATCATGCATTACATATACCTATTTTCATATTGGGATATTTGCCCTTTTAACTGATTTGTAAGAGAAGTTTTCTATAAAGGTAGTAACTTGGTTATATAATACCATTCTTTGTTTTTTCTTAATTTATAGTAGTCATTTACTTTTTTGCACTTACTTAAAAAGTTTCATGCAATAAACACATTACTTTTAAAAACAGAAAAAGTAATGCATAAAGGTAATACAATAGGTTGGCATTTAGAATTTAATTATAAAGTGCATTCTTCTACATAAGTAATTTATTATAATTACCTTAGTATAATTTCCATGAATCATAGTTCTTCTTAAAATATGCAATAAATATACTGCATTCCATAATGTGATTATGCAACTTTATATTAAAAAATTTATGTCATATGATAAACTACTAAAACACGATAATCTTTTAGGGATTAAGCAAAATAAATGAATAAATGAAAATATTAAATCAACTAGTCTCACATAAATGATGTAAGATTTATTTTTTGCAAATTTTTAATGATGTACATCTGAAAACCTTAAAAATTATCCAATTTGCAGTGTTTACACAATGTATAAACAACATTAATTTGCTATAGTATTGCATGTACTAGATTCTACAATGACTATTTATATATTTTAGTTATATTAGTAAGTGCTACATTTTAAATTATATAGATGAAAAAACTGAAGTCCAAAAATAATAACTTTGGGGAAGATACCTTGTCAGCAAGTAGCAAAAATCTGCTTGCTCTCAAATGGATTATTCTTTCATTACCTCATATGAAGTGACTAGAACCTCCTGAACCAGTTATCCATTGACTATCTTACTTTTATGATTATATTTTTAATAAAGAAAGTGTTCCAGAAACTGTAATGTTCCCCTTTGCTTCACATGGCATAGTACATAGGAAATTCTGCTATCTAGTTACCCAGAAACCTCATTTGTCTGAAAAACAGTCAACACAGAATAATTTAGCCCAATAATATAGTGACTACTAAACTTGTAGCCTACTTTCTCTGATTTTACACATACTTTGAACAAATACAGTATCATACTTTCCTACAAATAAAAAACAAAAACATAGAAATGGAATTGGGAGTAATAGAAGTTCTTATAGGGCTCCCTGATAATACTTAAAATTATTCACTAAACATTGCTCATTAAAAGGAGGGAGAAAGGATACAGGCTCAGTCTCTCAGCAACTACTAACATTGTATATATGTGCGTGGACAAGGAAAAGGAGGTATCCAAGTTAAGATTTCCCACTCCCTGGATTCCATTTTATATTCTTGTTCCTCAAAACCCATTTAGTGGCAGGGGGAGTTTATATTTACAGTTCTTTTTATTCATTTCCAAAACATTAAAATAATTTATGGTCCAGGGTAGTGTGAAATACAGAAAAATAAGTATAAAAGAAAAAATTACTAGCAGACTGGTAGTAGGAGGACATGAAGCTGAAGACTATTGACATTGAGTTAAGGAATAGAGTCTAGGGGAAGAATGGCAGTTACTCTTGATAACTGCTTTTGTGTCAATGGGAAGATTGAAAGTGTGGACGATACCTTTAAATAACTATAGTTCTAAGTAAGGTTAACATAGAATTAGTGTCCCAGATTCCCCAATTACATACGGAAAATAAGATAAAAAAAGAATTTAGTGTCAGCAAAATTTCTGGAGGTTTGGAAGTCCTGACAGAGACACGTCAACATTTAATGTTAATCTAATCTCAGTTTGAGTAGTAACAGAATTCAGGACCACAGTACAGTAGCTCTGCCTTGACTTGTAAAACAGGGAGATTATAAAATATTTTTGAACTATTACAACAAACCATACATTTAGATGGATTTTCTAGTATTCCTACATGTGTAAAACAGTGATCACATCTTGCTTCTTTATGTATGACTTCATGTATCCTTAGGAATGACACTATATAGCTAGCTGTTCATTAGCTCCCATTGTGAAATTCTCACAAGTGCTTTAAGAATTTAAATTTTCTCATTCATACTATTTTAAAGAAGCTCTGTTTACTAATTGCTTTGTTGGCTAATAATATGTGATGCCATATTAGTAGGATAAAGAAAGCAGCATCATTAGTCTGTTTCAGGGGCCAAATCATTGACCAATATTAATTAATATGGTGTTCAACTCAAAATTTTCCGGTTGTTTCCCAAATGATTTATTGTATACCATTCCCATGGAGTGTTATATATCTAAGTAGAACCTTTAATTATACTTCTTATAGTTTTAGAGCATTAATAAATATAAGATTGAAGTGGCATGTAGTAGGCAGTTAGAATAGTTAAAAGCAA
This sequence comes from Arvicola amphibius, assembly GCF_903992535.2. NCBI lineage: Eukaryota > Metazoa > Chordata > Mammalia > Rodentia > Cricetidae > Arvicola > Arvicola amphibius. The sequence goes on from NC_052065.1 coordinate 70,791,983, forward strand.
ACCAGTATTGAAGTTTAGATTTAATTTCAATAGATCACTACTAAAATAGAAAACCATCTTGGGTATGTATATGTGCTTGCTTATATGGCTACTAAATAAAAACAAATATCTCACTTGTCATGTTGACTCTGTGCACAAGGCAATTGCTTTGTTAATCTTGGACATATGGTTTTTTTTCTGTTAGCTTACATAGTTGTAAATTTCCTTTACACAGAGCCTCTAGCCCAAGCTAGACTATGCAGCAAGGGATGATATTAAAGTTGTATGAATTTGCTACAAATCCCCAGCTGCCCTTACTTCCTTACAGGTGTGTACCACCCAACAAAATTTACGTGGTGCTGAGAATAAAACCCAGGGTTTTGTACATGTCAGGCAAGTAGTCTATCAACTGAACTATATCTCCAGCCCAATTTTTAAAAGTACCAGTAAATTAATTGTACTTATGCATCCAAGATAATTTAAATTACATATAGAACTACTAATTTTTATTAGTTTGTTTTTAATTTAGATGTATGATTTCCTTTTCTTTTGAGACAGGGTATCATATAGTCAGACTATCCTTGAACTTACTAATAAAATTTTTCTTTAGTTTTTTTACTCTGTGGGGGCCCACCAACCAGTTCCCAAATAAATAGACATGGAGACTTTTTCTAACTTATGAATACCCAGCCTTAGCATGGCTTGTTTCTAGCCAGCTTTTCTTAAATTATCCATCTACCTGTTGCCTCTGGGCTTTTATCTTTCTCTATTCTATATGTCTGTCTTCCCTTCTTACTCAGTAGCTGGCTGTGTAGCTGGGTGGCTGGCCCTTGGCGGACTCCTCTCCTACTTTTCTTGCTTCTCTTTCGTCCTTCTTTCTCCTCCTATTTATTCTCTCTGCTTCCAAGCCCTGCCTAGCCTCTCTTCTGCCTAGTTATTGGCCATTCAGGTCTTTATTAGACCAATCAGATGTTTTGACAGGCAAAGTACCACAGATTTACAGAGTTAAATGCAAAATAAAAGAATGCAACACATCTTTGCATCATTAAACAAATGTTCCACAGCATAAATGAAAGGAACACATCTTAAACTATATTCTACTGCATACTATGTACTACAGGATGAGCACAAATTTCTAAACACTCTGTTTCCACCTCCCTAGCGCTATTATCACAGGTGTGCCTAATCATGCTTTGCTGCTTGAATGGGTGCTTTAAAATAAAAAACCCGTATAGTAGAGACAGCAAAACTGTTTCACAATTGACTGAAATAAAATACTTGGGATATATTTTGTGGGAGGATTATAAACTCAAGAGAAAAAAATTTCATCTAATATTAGCAATAAAGTTCCTCTTTAAGTCCTGAAGAATTCTCATTGCACACTTAATGCTTGTGTTTCTCTGACAGGGGCTCATGAAGGTCAGGGTGGCACCAGCATGCTATGAGCCCAAACATGAACTTTGACTCCTGATTCTCCACAGCCTTTTTCTCGCCAGTGCTCCGACTACAGGTGTGCCCCCAGGACACCTGATTTTAGAGTGCTTATTTTAAAATATGAGGCCTAAACCCTATACAAAGAATTATAGGCAGCTGAGGAAATCTGAGAGTAGGAGAAATAGTCTTCCCCAGGGAAGAACACACCAACTGGTGGTCCAATGCCAAAGGGTCAGCCCTGAAAACATACATACAAGTAACATATAGATTGAACCGGTTATTTCTCAAGAATATATGTCTATACATATGCATATATATGTACAGTAAATATTAGTGAAAAAAGAGGCTGTGAATTTGAGGGATAATGGGAAGTGATGTATGAGAAGGTTTAGAGGGAGGAAAAAGAAGGAAGAAATGTGAATATTATAACTTCAATAAAAAATCTATATCTTGACCTTTTTATGAATCATTTTACTGGTATAATCAAATTATTGTCCTTTGGCTTATAAACACTTAAATTTTCCACACAACCTTAAAGGCTTGTTCATTTTTGTGGATGGTATTTTTCTGCAAATGTGGATTTTATATTATGTAGAACTTTGTGGTTTGTTTTAACGCTTTTGTATGGCAATATCTGTTTTCTTAAATCTTTGAAGTTAACACTTTCATGCAACCTCTTTTTTGAGACAGGGGTTGGCTATGTAGATAGACTGGCCATGAATTTATAAGGACCCTCCAGGCTCTGCCTCCCCTATGCTGCAATTATGCTCCCCTAGCTCAACAGCCCGTTGAAAAAGCCACATAATATTTTCAAAAATTAATTACAACACTCCTGATGCGAGAGAGAGAGAGAGAGAGAGATCCCCAAAACAATGTAATGAAATTCATTAAGCATAATTGACATATCCTATGGCGCAAGCCTTTAATACCAACACTCTGGAGGCAGAGGCAGGCAGATCTCTGTGAGTTCGAGGCCAGCCTGGTCTACAAGAGCTAGTTTCAGGACAGCCTCCAAAGCTACAGAAAAACCTTGTCTTGAAAAACCAAAAAAAAAAGAGAAAGAAGAAATCATGAAACACCAATCAAAAACTAAGAGTTCAATTATTTTCCATGTTCTCTATTAAAAAAGGAAAATTATATACTTAAGAAATACTTGTACTTAAAATGCTGAAAATAAAATTCATTGTTCATGAATTACAATAATTAAACTTTACCCTAAACTGCTCAGGTGTAGGGTCTAAAATTTATGCAATCAGATATAAGCGCCCACCTCTTGCAAATGCCTAATTCATGAAAAAGAAAAAGTATGCCATACAAAACCGGTATGATGAAAATTTAAGATGATAATCTAGCAAACAGACTATATATGGGGAAAAATGAAATGGATTTGAGTTGCCAACATTTGGAGGTCATAAAATTCTCTTTCAGCTCTATCTTAAAAATTAACTATCTCTAAATTTCTTCTTTCCATACAGTGTTTATTAAGATACCATCAGCAGTCTATAATCATTATCATAACTTAATGTCAGAATATTTTTATTCTTTTTGTGGGGAAGATTTGCATGCAAAAGAATGGGTTTCTTATAGAACTTATAGTGTTTTCATATCTCCGTGTTTTACATTTCTTTACTTTTTCTATTTCTCACTGTTTGCTTCATTCTGATTGTTTTTGTTTGGATGTTTTATTCAATGTTTTAAATTCACTTTACATTCAGAGTAAATATTTAATATAATGGACTGAAGTTCTTCTGAGGAAAAACACAATAACTTTATATTAAAAATAATGAAGATCTCTTTCAAGTTGGACATATAACAGCAAAAGATGGGGGAGATCATAGATTTACAAATCTACAAACTACCCTGCTGAGCTTTTGTTGGAATGGAAAAATAATGAAAATTATGTTGGGATTTAGTTTCAAAACAATGCATTTTTGTACCACTGATGCTTTCCTGAAATGAAGAGAACTGACTGCTCTACACAATTTCTTTTATCTTACACAGTGCTAGGCTCACAGCCCTACATTCTAAAAATTGAAATCTACTACTCTCACTGTTTTATGTTTTCACTCCTACTCAGTATAAATAGAAATATCTATATTTCTACAATCTCTATATTAAAAAAGCAATAAAATTAGTTATGAGGGAAAGAGTGCAATGACAACTATAAACTCTGAGGCACGAGCCACATTGCTGCCGCCTGGGAAGACAATTTAGTTTAAAGTAATGTTAAGACAGAAGGGAAGAAAAGTCCAAAGAAATTACAGTTGGAAAAAGTCATTGTATAAAGTGCAATCTCAACAACTTGAAATATCTTATTATTTTAATAAAGCTATTAAATGCTTTTCTTTGAGATTCAGTGGTTAATTTAAAGGTGCATTTAGAGCTATCAATAAAAGATGTTTCTGTTTTTTAGAGAAATGTGAATGTTATAGCTGATCTCAAGAAATAAGAATACTTCTCCCTATAATAAATGGCACAACTTCCTATTTAAATGTGAATATAACTTTAGTTCTTAAGAAGAACTTTTGAAACAGTTCCATCTACAGATCTTTTCTCTGAGATCTTTGAAGGTACGGCAAAATAAACTGGAAAAAGATATATCATTCCTCCCCCACCCCAAATTAGCTGAGTGCCTGCCATGGATGGGAAACTTGTGAGACTTTGAATCACTAAGGATCCACACCAAAAGGATTTGTAGAATGTTTAGATAAACATGAAAGGACCATGCATTCAATAAAATCGGTCCTTAGTTCTGTTAGATTTATCACTTGCTATCACCTCATTGCTGTTCAGTAGCGTGTAGCAGCTCTGAATTTTTAACAACAGAATAAGAATGGTTTCTTCCCTTGGGATTCCCTGTCTCTCATTCACCAACCATTAAATATTTACATTTTACTTAGAAAGAAATAGGTATCTGTAGAAACTATTGTACTTTCCAGAAAAGAGAAAAAATGCTCAAATTCTAAATGTCTGAGGAAAAATTCTAAATACAACAACAAAGTGAGGAACATGGAATTGTCTCAAAAAAATCTGCTTCACCATCAATATGGAGGCTCAATGTAGATTAAATGAGCATTTCAAAAAAGCATATAAACAACAACCCAAAATTAATGCTACCAGTATTTATTGGTTTGAAGATTATGTAAGAGGTATGTCCACACTGCAAGGGTTTTAGTGTTCTCAAGGTATTTACGAAAACATGTATGACTGTGTGGTATCTTTATTTATCAAAACAGTATTCTTACACCAGGGAAATGAAGCTGTGTATAAAGTTAGGACTTCATACCCTGAATACCTTTTCTTATATTAAGCAGATATCATTGGTAATAAAAAGCTATAAATTCAAGTGCAAGACCTCAATACTTACCCTGACTACACTGAAGTCCAGCTTAGTCTCCTGTGCACACTGTAATATGAGCTGAAAGCAATTTTTACTTTGATTTGTCATTCCATTTTCATAATAACGCTGTAAAATCCTTTGTTGTTCTACAGTAAATACAGAACGTAGATTCATCTAAAAATAAAAGAAGATACTCTGAAAATTGGAATCAAAATTTGGTAGGTGTAGAATTTGAACACTTTTGTTTTCTTGATACAATTTCAGTGCTTCTGAACTGCACAACTTATCTAAATAAATTAATCTTCAGGAATGGGCGGTAATTTGTGTCCTAGAGGGAGACAGCTTCTCCCTGAAAAAATATACAAACATTTAATTTGCTTAGAAAACCACAATCTTCAAAGTCAGAAATATAGAAAATGAAAAAAACAGCAAAAAAAGAGAGGCATGGTCTTATCTGGTTAGTGTTAGTTCATGGGGAAAAACGGTTTTCACTGAAATAAATATTTATGGCTAGTAAAGCCAGAGATGCTGTTAGCCATACACAGTCAATTATCAACAGGGACACTCACTGTTCTTCGTCAAAAAAAAAAAAGCATCTGGCATATGTCTTAACAGTCAGAAGCCATGCTTGTAAACAGGGGACTCTACTCTTTTTTTTTTTTCTGAGATAAAAGGAGTTTTGGTATATATTAAAACAAAACATCTGTTTAATTTTGTTTGTTTGTTTTTGCTCTTGAGATAAGATCTCATGTAGCTCAAGTTGGCCTCCAATTCCTCATCTTCCTGCTCCAACCAAATTCTAAAATTATAAGGGTTCACAAATACCTTCAGCTCAACAAAACATTTCAGTAAAGATTAGAAAAAAATAGAGGAGGTTAATAACCATGAATGTTCCTTTGCTGTATGTAATACTAACCAAACTAATTATTTTAATAACTATAGTATCTAAATGAATATTCAAAATCAGTATAACTTACTAAAACAATGTGGAAACTCTGTCTTGTTTAATTAAACTGATACCATAGTAATTAGACAAAGTAAGTTTACTTTTGCTGTCAATAGATGAGATGTTTAATATGAAGGACTAAGAACTTTGTGTATTTCACAAGTAAATGGCAAGTCAAACTCTATTTTTGAAAGGATGATTACAGTAGTGTATTTTTATAAAGAACATTTGTGATCTGATTAAGTGAGTTTCAGGTTTTTATTTAAAAATCTGTTATACAGAAAGACTTTTTGAGGAAAGGGTTCTTTAGAATTAGGAAAACTGCCACAACAAAACAACCTCAGTCAAACTAAACATTCTTCCTAGTATAGAGTGTATTGAAATAATCACGTACATTAATATGGAAATACAAATTATTTTATCCTACTCAGAGTACATATAATAGTAAATATATCCAACAAAAATTAATGAATTATAAAATGTAACCCTATACTACTATGTATGTTATTGCTATTTTGTTTTAACTTTCTTCCTTGCTCACACAAGTCCATCTCTAACTGTTAAGAGATTTGATTAGAGAAAATTAAATGTAAGAGAGGCCACAAGAGAGATGAGAGTAGAGTTTCTTTCAGGAACATTCAGAAATAAAGACCTCCATTAGCTTTCTGCAGGAGAGCTCTGAAGGATGTTCGGTAATGTAAATGTCAACCTGACCAAACACTCAAGGATGATTGCGACAGTAGGCAGGGACAGTGTCCATCAAAACAATTTTGACTATTATGGCTTCCAACTCTGAGTTTACCTAAATGGTTCAAACAAAAGCAGAAGAAGATCCACACGATGGAAGTCAAATACCTGAAATATCTCATCTGACATAGAATCCAGGTATCATGGGATGGATTCTGAGAGTTGAAAACTGCAAATTATGAATGCATGACTAGGATAATCACTCTTTTCCTGTGAGGTTGTACCTACAGCAAAAAGCCTATACTGCAGGAATCAGGTGATAGCAAGTGTGAGGATACTTCCCTCTAAATATAGGATGGATTATAGTCCTATTGGCTAGCTGCAATTATTACACTTACCCAAATACAATAAGACTCTTATAAAAAACAAAAGGATTTCTCCACTGATAATCAATATTCAAATGTAAGCAGCTGAGTACCAAACACATCTGTAACACTGGTAACAGGAAATGCTAAGAAATGTTTAGTTTTTCTCTTAAATTCATCACTAGTAGCAAAAAAGATGCTGCTCAAATGAGCTATTTTTACTGTAACAACTTGACAAGCATTCAGAACAAGATGTCATTAGATCTACCCATCTTAGCTATGTTTGTTTACATTAAATGAACACACAGCCAAATTTGCTAACCATTTACAAATGAATAATAATTAGAAAGATCTTTTTTTAAAAAAAATAATCACTTTATGTATAAAACAAAACAGCATGCTATTGGTTCCATAGCTATTGGTTCATCGACATTGGCGTAGCATGGAAATATGGTCTGAATTGGATGAATAATCAATGAAACCACAAGTAATTTAGCCATATCACAATACTCTATGCATCTCCCATACAGCCAGCATACACAAGACCATAGAAATAAGACAGCCTTAATGCTACCTAAGCTGAAATGCTTACTATTCAATAAAAAACTTAATTTCCTTGAGCATTCTGTTCCTGGTGTGTAAAATGCTGGATTGCAAAATTTGACTTGCCTACTAATTAATCTCAGTTCCTACAAAACAGAAATTTGAGCACACTTTTCCCAAATTCTCAACAATATAATATTTATATTGTTATCATAAATAAGGCCTTTAAATTATTAATTTCAGTGATTGACTTTCTTATGTCCTGTTTGGGTTTAAGATTCATTGTTTTAATGTGTTAATAAAAAAGATAAATTATGCTCAGTATTTCATACTCAAGTAACCAGAGCAATGGCTAAATATTTAAAATTTGTTGCTTTAGGAGTAATTAAAGCATACAGTTTCTAGAAATGACTGCTTCTTTAGATGTACCCAATAGCCAAGGCTATATATTCATGTGGAAATATTTCAGATAAATTCTGACATGACAGTGCACTTATATATCTGATGCCACACTTAAATTTAGATCAGGGTCCTCACTACTTTAAGCTATTTGAAAATTCACTCACAACTATTCGTTCTTTGAAACTTTTATTTTACAAATGGGATCAGGTACACAAATCCATCCCTAATTCACATATGATACTTTCCCAATATTAAAATTTTGAATTTTACATCAGCCATTGGTGCTTTTGTTTACAAAATGGAGAGTTGATTCTAATAAAAACCACATATATCTTCGACAAATATGTCTGCATTCACTTTGTCCTCTTTATACAACATTATTATCATTCAGTTTTAAATCTTATGCAGTAAAACTAAAGTCTTTTGCAAATACGGTATTAGTAAGGCAAATTCATGTAGTCATAAATCTATCATTTCAGTCAAGACATAAAATATTACAAGCTCCCGCAAACACTTTGTTTATGCTGCCTCTTTGTCATCAATGCCTCCAGTGAAACTTGCCCATGTATGGTCATTTTTTTAAATTCTGCTTTCTTTACCAATCTTCTTGCTTTGTTTATTTCTGAAATTTCTTAGGAAATTAAATTTATGTGTTCTCTCTTGTTAAATGTTCCATGTACACTTAAATGACTATGTATTGCATTGCTGCACGAATGTTATCTAAAAATGTCAATTAGGTTACATTGGCTCATAGTATTGTTTGAGCCTTCTATATACTTACTGATTTTTTTGACTACCCTTTTAAGCAGTTATTGAATTAATCAAGTCATCAAGTATAATTATGGAATTGTCCTGTTTTTATTTAGATCAGGTTTGGCCATATATATTTTAGAAATCTGTTTTAAAGCACATGGACTTTTTAGCATTGTCACATATTTTGGTATAGTGAACTATTTAATAGTCATTTTCTAAAAGTCATCTTACTTCTTTGTGTTATGTCTTGACCTGCATTGAACTGTGCTTGATATTAATCCATACAGCTCAGTTTTCTTTATATAACTGTGTCACAATATGACATTTCCTGCCCTTTTACTTCTAATCTGTGACTATAATGTAAAGTGGATCCTTTGTATTTTATTTTATTATTTATTTATTTTACATAACAACCTCCTCCTCCCTTCCTTCCACTCCCTCCCCCCATTCACCTCTCAGATAGAGGAAAGTTTCCCATGGGAATCAACAAAACCTGGCACATTAAGTTGAGGCAGGACCAAGGCCCTCCCTTCTGCATCAAGGCTGAGGAAGGCATCCCACCATAGAGAATGTGCTTCAAAAATCCAGCTTATGCATCATGGATAAATCCTGGTTCCACTGCCAGAAGCCCCTCAAACAGTGGATCCCTTTTTATAAAGCAGATAGTTGAGATTTTTTTAAAAAGCAATCAATGCCTTTAGAGTGATTAGTACACTGATATTCAATATATTGAGAAAATTAAACATATATACTACTTAATTAACCACTGTTTGACACTGACATTTTGTTTTTTGATACCTCCTTTCCAATTTGTTCATTTAATTATGTAGAACCATTGTATCATGTAACATTTGATAAAGTTTATGTATGTTTTTCCCTCAGGCTGGCTTCAAAATCACATGCATCCGAGAGTGACTTTGAATTCCAGATCTGCCTACATCTACCTCTCTGTGTTCAGACTATAGGTCTGGGCAAACAAGCTGGAATATTTCCCAACTTACTTTGGATTATTTTAATAGTTATGTTTAATTCATTGAATTTCTGGCTAAAGTCCTATATACATTTACATATAATACAGTTTTTTCTAAAAGATAACAAGCAATTTGTCTTCTTAAATTCTTTCTTTTCTGTTCTAAGTTTAATACATTTCTGCCTTTAAATGTTAATTTCTTCTTTTTTCCTTGTAGTGAGTGCAATGGATGTTTTTTCAAAATTTTAGAGCTCTCTCACATATTTCAATTATTGATCTCAGTGTTATGACCAGAGAACATCCTTTGTATGAGTTCATTTTTTTCTTCATGACAGTTTTATATCCCCAAATATGGTCCATGTTGATCAAATTTCTGTACATCTTAGAATAGCATGTATTTTGCTATTGTTTCGTGGAACATATTAGTCAGCTAAGTAATCAATTTTTTACTCAGTTTGTAACAAATACTAAGAAAATGTGTTAAGCTCAGAATACAATTGTGTTATTGCCTATTTCTTTTTTAAGTTTTTGTTTCAAATTTTAGAGTACTATTATTTGATAAAAAGCATTTAAGATTTTTATGTTCTTTTAATCAACTGATCCCTTTATGAGACTGGCCATCTCTACGCCTAATAATATATTTTCCTTTTTGATTCTCTTTACCTAATATATTGATATAAATACACCTTCCTTTTCATGGTACAGTTTTCATTCATTTATATTCAATTGTCTGTGTCTTGTTATTTTAAGTGAGTTACTTGTAGGTAGTTTATGTCTTTTAGATGGCATATTTTGACAGTTTTCAACTGACAAAATATCAATATGGTTGAACTTCAGTGTATAATATTTCTAATTATTTCCTATTTCTCTCTTATTTGTCCTACCCATTCTTTGTTTTTTTCATGTGTTTTAATCATTAAATGTTTTTGTGATTCTAACTTATCGGCTCATCACTTTGTTTCCTTATTTTAGTTAATTACTTGGAGACAATGGTATACCTTTTTAACTTATTTCCATGTTAAGTTATATGATAAAACTTCACACAAATAATCTTCCATTGATATTCTTCAATTTCTTTCATCACTAGCATTTATTCTATTCTTAAAACAATTTCTTCTTATACAGCTTTTAAAGCTTCCAATACATCTTCATTAAAAACATAGAGTGCTCTTTTACAATGATTTTTAAATGGAAAAGTTCGGTCAGTTTTTACCCGCAGATGTAGTATTTCCAGCGTTATTTTTACTATTACGAACTCCATATTTCAATTCGCTATCATTTTCTTCTTCTTGGAAAAGGACTTTTTAAATATTCTTGTTAGTATACATCTGCTGCTGCAACATTTCTGAAATATTTTTCTTTTGCATAAGGATAACTGTATTTTGCTTTGACATTTTTGATAAGGAATTTGGGATGCTCATTTTTTCGAAACAAATTCTCATGTATCCCAGGCTAACCTTGCAAACACTCTGTAACTAAGGACTCACTTTGTAGCCAAGGACTACAATGCATTACACTTGTATGTATTTTTTTACTTAACTAAACGTTTAGTTTTTAAAATATATTTATTTATTTTACATCCCTACCGAAGTTACCCCTCCTTCTTCTCCTCCCATTCCCTCTCCCCACCTCCCCTCCACCCCCTCAATTCACTCCACTGTTTTTTTTTGTAATTCTTTCTCTAGCCCCTTCTCCCTCCTTCCTCCCCTCCCCACCCTACCCCTATGTGTCTGGAGATTAGAGGACAGCTCTCTGGAGTTGGTTCTCTCCTGCCACCTTGTGGGATCCAGAAAGAGATGGTCAGGTCTGTGAACAAAGCCAGCAAGCTAAATCACCTTGTAGGCCACCATTTCTGGGTTTTGAGACAGTTTCAAACTTGCTACATATTGGAGGCTGACCTTGAACTTATATCCTCCTGCCTTGACCTTCTGATTGTTGGGATTTAAAATGTTCTCCACCACACATGGTTTATGTACTACTGGATATCGAACACAGGGCCTCATGCATGCTGGACAAGTGCTCTATTAACATCCCCAGTACAGAGATTACATTTTCTCTTTAAGTGCTTAAAAGGTGTGGCTTCACTGATTTGTATCTTGTTTTCAACGAAGTCACTCATTCTTGCTGAATCCCCTGTATATAAAATGTAGTCCCCCATTCCTTTTTCTGTTTTTTATACAATCTATTTCTCTGGATTTTAGCAATTGGATAATCCCCAATGCTGAGATTACAGGTATATGACACCACATTCAACCTTCATTCATATACTCTTACATTTCTAAAATTTCAATATTAAAATAGCTTTATTATTAAATTAAAAATAGCTTCTATTTCTAGTCTCATCCTGTTGCTTTCTTATCTTCATGGACATATATAATGTAGTAACAGAAGTGGTTTAGTCTTTTAAAACTATCCTTCTGCATTCTGGTACCTTAATTATATCCTCCTTGAAATGTGAGGAATGGTATTTATTAAATTATTCCCAATCTGAATGACTAGATGGTGACATAAACATTAACAGAAGACTATTAACACCATTTCACTGGGCATGGTGGTACACACCTTTAACTCCATCACTTAGGAGGCAGAGGTAAGTAGATCTCTGTGAGTTCAAGGACAGCCTTTTCTGCAGAGCTACTTCCAGGACAAAAATCCTGCCTTGAAATATTAAAATAAATAATTTTTTAAGTTTAGAAAACACCCTTTATATACCACATTATAGGTTAGCAAGTATTTTTGTGAAGAACACTCATTAGGAGACATGTTTTATAACCCCACTATCCAGTTGAGGATGTTCATGTCCAAGAGTTTGGTTATCTGTTCCAAGACTGTGGAACTAGCAAGTAGTTCTAAAAGCCAATGAATACAAAGATGTCTTGACTTAAATTCTGTATAATTATTCATGTTTACCAGCTTCATAAAGCTACATTTACATTTATCATGGCACATGAACAAATTGCAAAACAATTTTATGTAATGATCTACAAAATATATAAGAAAATACAAATAACTACAGAGATACCCACATTTATAATTTAATTTCCAATATTTGAGTCTTTTTGTTATTAGAAGATAGAGTCTCACTTTGTAGCCCAGACTAGCCTAGAACTCATTATATATCCCAACCTAGTTTAAAATTCATGACATTACTCATGCCTTAAACTCCTGAGTGCTGAGATTACCAACATAAGCCACCATATCCAGTTCTAATGTTTAAATTCTGAAGAATTTAGGAAATGTTTATTCCAAAGGGGAAAAATATATCACCAAGTAAATGCCCTTGATTCTCAGAATGGTCTGTAAATAATAATAAATTAGCATTTAAGACATTTGCCTTTATCATGTGTTAATGATAAAATTAAACTGCCTATAAACTATAAAGATATTTCATATATTTGGATAACAATATTCAACTTATTATATAAAAAAGAAAGATCAATTTCAAACAGACACTCCAGCACAAGGCAGAAACATAAGTTTCCGATGTCTGACTATTTCCCTGTATCTTTGGCTCTGATTTCATACAATAAATCTATAGCCCATACCCTTATGGAATATAGGAAACTAATCTCTTGTGATTCATAGTACAGCCTGATAAACTAATCAAGCCCCTTGATTTATACATCTTTCACGACTAAATTATACTTCTTTCTATATCGTTATGCCTAAACAAACTCTGCAAGTAAAGCCTTTCTACCTTCTATTATACTGAGACTATGTTCTTAATCATCCCCTCTCAAGCTGGTTTATCATATAACTCCATCCAATTTCTCTTTTTCTAGTCTGAGAAAAAAAATGTTAGTGGTGCATAAAATTTGTTCTAAAAAGTTCATGTCATATTTCTTTCCTTAAACATTTTTTAATGTTTACTAAATCCGGTTTTCACAGCTTATATTAAGAGTTAAGGGTAATTCTGTCTTGATAGGAAGAATTGGACTATCCAAATCTTTACTCCAGATTTCTTATATCTCCTGTTCCTGATTTTATATAATCCTACAAAATCAAGGACTATGAAGAATTTTGCTGAGATTTTAATGGGGATTGCATTGAATTTATAGATTGCTTTGGTAGAATTGCCATTTTTACTATGTTAATCCTCCCAATCCAAGAGCAAGGGAGATCCTTCCATTTTCTGGTATCCTCTTCAATTTCTTTCTTCAAAGACTTAAAGTTCCTGTCAAATAGATCTTTCACATCTTTGGTTAGAGTTACCCCAAGATATTTTATGCTGTTTGTGGCTATCGTGAAAGGTGATGCTTCTCTGATTTCCCTCTCTGCTTCTTTATCCTCTGTGTATAGGAGGGCAACTGATTTTTTGGAGTTGATCTTGTATCCTGCCACGTTACTAAAGGTGTTCATCAACTGTAGGAGTTCTTTGGTAAAGTTTTTGGGGTCGCTTACGTACACTATCATATCATCTGCAAATAACGAAAGTTTAACTTCTTCCTTTCCCATTCGAATCCCCTTGATTTCCTTATGCTGTCTTATTGCTATTGCAAGAACTTCAAGCACTATATTGAAGAGATATGGAGAGAGTGGACAGCCTTATCGTGTTCCTGATTTTAGTGGAATGGCTTTGAGTTTCTCTCCATTTAATTTGATGTTAGCTGTCGGCTTGCTGTAAATAGCTTTTATTATATTTAGGTATGAACCTTATATCCCTACCCTCTCCAAGACCTTTATCATAAAAGGGTGTTGAATTTTCTCAAACACTTTTTCAGCACATAAACTGTTCTTTAAGATTTAGGAAGAATATCTCAAAGCACACCATCTAGTGGTTAGTAAGTAACATTGTATAAGCAAACAAATATATAGTGGATGAACAATATACAAATAGACATATTTTTTTACTTAAATATTGGAAACAGATTTATTTCCCTCAAAGAAAAAAAGAACTCAAGCAAACTGTTGGTAAAGAGCTAGAATTGTATGGCCATTATAAAATACAGTATGGAGGTCCCTCAAAAAAATAAAAATAGAATTCTTATTTCATTCAGCAATACCATTACTAAGCATATGTACAAGGAAATGAAATTAATATATGCACTTCCTTGTCATTATATACCTATTCACAGTAGCCAAGATATGGTGGACTCAATCTGAGTGTCAAAGCTGAAAATTCAGATATCTAATGCAATACTTCCCACTAATACAGAACATATTTCTTTTTCCACATTTTACAGGCTCCTAGGTCTCTACCAATCATCCTCTTTCATGAAGACTTTGACACAGAAAGTTGTTAGTCTACAAAAGGGCAAAGCTACCTTGAAGATAGAACTCAGATAATTACTTTCTCAAATGTTGCAGCTATTCCACCATAAAATATACAACAGGTAGATCCAGATAACCAAATAGGAAATTATTAAAGCAATAAGTTAGTGCAGTTGAAAGCATATAATCTTCTAATACATTGTTTCATAAACTCAGTAAAGAAGTGTATTCACCATAGGTTGTTTTGACATAGTAGAATATGAATCTATTACGTTATACCATTTAAAGCCATTGAAGGGTCATACAATGACCTCTTTCCCATAAGGCTCAGCTTTGTGTATATGTAAGAAAAATGTATTCACTGGGAAAAACATAGAAATGTCATAAAATTTATAGACTCAGAAAGAGAGAATTTAGTGGACATATACACAAGCATATACTTGTATAAACATTTGAAAAATAAAGTAGGTTTCAACACTGAAGTGCATAATTTAGAATAACACCCTACTTTATGCCCCAGGTATGCCACTTAGCAATTGCAAGACCTTGCACAAACAGCACCCCCAAAATACCTGTCTACATTGGGGAAAAATGTTTACTGGGATATGTATGTCACATATACTCAAGACTGCTTAAAACATAGCAAAGGAAAATTTTTCCAGTTCAAGAAGAAGAGAAACTAAGGAGATAAGTTTCCTGAACGTTTTTGCCACACTGACAAATAAAGGGAGTAAAGATCCTAGAACAATCCAGCTGGTCATAAAACTAGCTGTGAAACTACAAGGACCAATGAAGTAGTGCAACTACTCTTGTATACCTTTACATAAGGCAGGCATAAATGTAGTCTTGGATTGACTGACACAGTACAATACCCTGTATCCAACTTCAGTGTATTTAGATTTGTCGTTTAATCCAGGCCGTTTTTCTACTAGCTGGCACAAGGAAGACTATTTATACAGATGAGTTTTACCTTATTGCCTTGTATTACTGATGACTGGAAAGCTTCCAAGTGCCTGTAACAGTTTCTGAATATGCTACACTTTCCAGCTGTGTGTGTGTATGTGCGTGCATACACGTGTGCATGTGTGTTTGTATGTGTAATGTTGGGGATCAAACTTGGGGTCTAACTTTACTAGGCTACTGTCCAGTACTCTAATGATGGAGCTGTTACAGCAGTGTTCATTTTAAGGTATAAATAAATCTTTTTATTTGTTTCTGAGATTGTAATTTAATTACAACATTTCTCTTTTTCTTTCCTCTCTCCAAACCCTCCCATATACTTATCCTTGCTCTACTTCAATTTCATGGCCTCTTTTTTCATTAATTGCGATTGCATACATATATGTATTTGTATCACTCTAGATTCATTACCTTTTACTTCCAAGAGCAGTGTGTCTAAATATAGTGTACTCAAAGGAATTACATACCATCACTAATTTCAGTTTTAAGTGATTCCATTATTAAATCAACATCAGCAATTCAATTTTGTATCATGTTGAGGATTCCATTGTTTAAAAATATCCTTTCTGCAAGACAATTTTTAAAGTGAATGAATCCAGTGTTTTTAAAAATAATTTTATGCAAAATCTCATATCATCTTTTATGATTAAAACATTGTATTTCTTAAAGATTTATTGATGTTTTATTTTATGTGTATTTTGCCTTCAGGTATACAAGTGTATTTTGCAATTGTCTGGTATGGATAAAAATCAAAAGAAGTCACTGAACAACTAAAATGGAGTTATGGACTGTTCGCCACCATGTTGGTGCTTGAAACCAAATCTGGGTCCTCTACATGAACAGAAATGCTCTTAACCACTTAACCACTGAGCCATCTCTGCAGCTCAATATTGTATTTTAAGAAAATACTTAATGCAAATATAAGCATACGTCACTCAGTCAAACTTATGCCTGACTGACTTCACACACATATTATGGTTCATGGAAAATATACAACACACATACACACATACACAAACACACACACACACAGAGACACACACACAAACACAAACACACACAGCCCACATTGGGCCAGGATACCAGAGACCTGGATCTTCATTATGTCTCCACTAAGAGTTCATTATGGTACCTTTCTAACAGATAAATTAATGATCATGGAGTCAAACGGATAGACACATGGGTACTGACAGTGACATTGGAGTCCTAGATGTATGATCCATAGGCAAGTCAACTACTTTGAGTCTCCAGTTTTGTAGTATTAAAATGGAAAATAATATTAAAAGCTGTTTTCAAGGAAAGTTAAATGGTTTAAAAAACGATAAACTGCTTAAGATTAGGATAATGTAGAGAAAATGCACAATGTTTGGTACTAGTGTTGGCAGAGTCCTTTACATCTCTGGGCCTCAGACTCCTGACATGTAAAGTGAGAGAACAGGCTTATCACTAGGAAGTCCCTCCTAGTTCAAATTTTACAACTCAAAGGAAAAAGAAAACAGAATCTGTTTTTTCTACATATAAGAACCATACAATGAACCTTATAGCACAAATGACACATTCATCTTTGATCTTTTAAGCTATGTAAAAAAAGAGCATTTTCAACCCTAAGCCCTATATTTTATTCAGAGTTGCCTAACTGAATCATTCTGTCCACTGACATGCAAATAAATGTCTAATGGAATCATATTAATTACTATAGTTGTTGTCTATAAACTAGAACTGCTTTGAAAGAACTTGCATAATATATGTAATAGGAGAAAAGATCAAGGAAAAAGGAAATTCCCTAATAATAAACAACATTCATAGTTCACTTACAATAAATAACATATCATAATGATGTTTAAAAGTTTAAATTATAATAACAATTGCAATGTCCTTCTGAATTGTTTTTAAGCTATATTCTCAAACCACAAACACTCAAAACATTAGAATGGTGCCTCAAAAAGAAGCAGAAACTGAAAAAAAGAAAACCGATAAAAACAAAAACAAACAAACAAAAACGTCTATACTAAACTATGACTACACTGTCATTCAAGCAAAAGTACTGCTCTGTGGAACAATGAAGTTTTAATCCCAAGGGATAAAACATGCATACACAATTGTGATGACCATCATGGTGTTCAACTATCAAGTGGAAACTATCAAGGGTAGTCAATTTAATAAAGCAATTAAAAGTACAATGCAATAAAAAGTGATTAATAATAGATGTCAAGAGAGGATGCATGATACAATGCGATCAGAAAGAAGTACAGAGAGATGGAATATCTTTAACCAGTGTCTTTTCAATGAAAAAAATTGCAAACTAAACTACTGAGGCAATGTTCCTTTGGTCGTATTTCTGAGGACATGGCATATTTGAAAAGCACTCATGTTGCAGGTATCTCCATTATTCTTTTTCTGTGACTCACAGTCAAGCTTGTTTAGTCACCAGAGGAGTCCTTGCCTGACTAATGATGACTAAAATGCTACGTGTGTACAGTTCTGTACAAAACAATATTACTTAACTCCCCAGGGGATTGTTTTCTAAGGAAAAAAAGAAGTTAAATGTCTATAGCTGTTTTTGTTAGTCAGCTAGGTGTGGAGGAAGATGGTAAAGAACTGGCTGGTCTGTTCCCAACCCCTAAAGATATAAAGTGCAGTTAAAGAGTACATAATAACACACACACACACACACACACACAGAGAGAGAGAGAGAGAGAGAGAGAGAGAGAGAGAGAGAGAGAGAGAGAGAGAGAGAGAGAGAGAGAGAGACAGTAGACAGCAGGGTAAAAGAAAGTGATAAATAAAAACATATGAAAATTTTTTTAGCAAAGGTGATCTATATAGTCATTGAGTTACTTGCACTTGAAAGGTATTTATAGAAGGTGTTTTGACTAGAGCTTCCAAGATGGACAATATTTAAATTATGTAGAATAGAAGGTAAGCTAGGTAAAGGGGGTGACAATGGTGTAAGAAGCAAAATTAAAGAAGCAATTGTTTAAGAAACATTAGGAGATATATAGTGAAGAATAAAGTAAAATAGGTGCTGCTATGCCAAAGGGCTAGATTTTTGCCATTTATGTGGAGTCTGAATTGGAATAACAGATAAGAAGAAGCAGAGAATATTCTTGATAGAGGAAATAATATTGAAGTAGTATTCACAGACAAGCAGTCTTGTCGGGAGAATCAAGTATTTGGAGCAAAGGTGCACACTGGTTAGGAAGCTCCTTCAGTTATTAGAGGAGCAGAGAGAAGAGATGAAACCAAGGAGTAAGTGAGGAATGGTCGTGAGAAGACAGTCGAAGGAAAATTTGCCAGCAAAATCTTCATTTTAAAAACTGAAGAAAAAAATCCAGATTTTCCTGTAAAATGGGAACAAATGATGAGATCACGGCGGGGGACTAATAACCCTACTTTACAATCTTTCACCAAAGACAGATGGGCAGATTTTTCCTCAAAACAGTTGACTGGCATAGCCCTACCCAATGAAGGAAGGAGAGACAAAGTCTCTTAAAATAACATTTGACTTAGACATTCCTAGCAGAAACATACAGGAAAAAGAGAGAAGGAAAGGATCTGAAATGAAGGCTAAAGATTTATGAGATGGAGCTAAGATGAAGAAAAGACAGGTGGATAAAATGTATTTTTCTGAATCTCCTAAGCGATGTGCAAAATTACTGAATGTCAAATCAAATCAAAACTCTTTTAAGGTTGAGAGTTGAAATTCTTTGAAAAAATTGTATGCCCCCCAACACAAACAGTTTCTTATCTGAGAACTTTAGTCTACAAAATCTTCAGGTTCATTCCTTTACATAGAACCTAAGTTTCTGGAAATTAAGTATTTTGCTCTCTCAAATTTATCAGGTTCATTTTGGTGCTGAGTACACTCAGTAGGCCAGATGCAAAGACCAATGGCAGATCCTCGAACATCAAAGTGCACTTGAAACATCTCAAGGCCAAATTCCTAACCTTTCCCTTGTTCACTTCTGACAGAGCTCAGCCCCACCCCCTCCAGCTAAAGGGGAAAAAGGCGCCTGCGCAATCTCCATGCCCATTCTCCCTGCAGTGAACCGCCCCCTCCCTCTAATCAGAGTGCTTATGCGCAGGCGCAGCGTCCTCGGTGCGTTTGAGTGGGGCTATGAAAATCTACTGTCCAGTGAAATCTAGAAGTGGTAGAATTCAATCTTGTCCTTTCTTCAGAAGCAGAGGCACCAGTTTCTCTCACTATCGGGCCAATAGTATGTCCCAGCCATCGCCCTCTTTCAGAGCAAGGTCCTGCACTGTGTGGCAATACCCACAGTATCCTCATCCTCAGCTCCTTTCTAATTCCACGCTCTTGCTGGGCTTTGCTGGGAGGGTAGAGGCAGTTGGCTTCCAAGAAGCCGCACCAATTTATTGGCTGTTTCTTTAGGCCACAGACCCAAGGGCCCCCTACTGGGCACATTATCCCAGTGTCTTGAAAGTCCTCCTTTGCCCTTCACAGTCACCCAGGTTAGGCGCTTACCTCGGGCGTGGTGCGGTCACGGAAGAGTTCTGAGGATCCAAGATGAAACCAGGGCCAGAGCAGGCGGATTCCGCGAGATTTTTTCCTGGGTCTCCACTGCCGCCTCAGACAATGAAATCAGCGTGTCCGATCATCAATTCTCATCATGATCGTGACGTCACAAAAGACAGCGGCCAATGAGAGCCCGAGATCAGCTCCGGACAGTCCCTGGCCTCAGCCCAGAACCCAAGAGTGGGGAGGAGGGGGGGGGGGGAGAGATGGCTTCCTGTAGTGGGGTTACCTCTTCTCGGCACTTAATCTGCTGGATCTATGGAGAGGCCAATCAGTACTTCTCTCCATTGATAGCTGTGAACATACAGCATCCCTGTGCCAATGGTAGTTTCATGACAATCATTTGAGTCAAGTGATAACTGGTCTTGAAACTTGAGATTTGCTTTGAGCAAAATTGTTCCCATTACCAAAACTAAATGATAGCATAAGGGTTTAATTGATAGGTATATAAACAATGTAATCAAAATCAATAAGGTCCCCAAGGACCTTTTGGAATTTTTCCAATAAGAATAAGTGTACTCATTTGGGACTGATTGACAGTAATGGCTAAGGCAAGAAATGGAATCCCTTCACTTCATTTTTAACCCATTTTGACAGAAAAACTTATTTGGGTGATCACTGTTACAGGAATAAACAAAAAAAATCAAGCCTCGTGGTATATATCAGCAATACTCACTTGAAGCATTACCCAAATTTTCTGCGTGTCATGAGAGATAGAATTTATTGGTTATTGCAAATTTGCAGTTGCATAATTTGCAACATCATTTGGAAGAATTAGGATGTAATAAATATTGACAATAATAAAATAAAATACATATCATATGTTCTGTCATTAAACTAAAGACAGGATCTACATTTTACGAATGAAGGCATCAGAAAGTTGGGAAAGAATTGTATGTTAATATTGTAATTTGACTGTTGGTTAAGAGAAGATATAAGCAACTGTCTTAAAGGGGAAAAATGAGTAGGCAAGAATAGAGAAGTATATATATATATATGAAACCACCTTGACCAGCTCAGAGTTTAAGCTGAGAATAATGTGAGGTTGGATAGGCTGATAATAAAAAGCCTTTGAAAATAGACAGAAAGCTTTGATTCAGTTAAAAGCCACCAACAGCTATGGTTCAACGGACCTCAGTCTCTTTAATCAAGGATTTGCAAAATGCTTTGACATTTTTTATCAAACACCCAACTCTAGATTTCCCAATGTCTTCCATTCTCATATACTATAAAATGAAATTATTATCAACCATACAGGAATGTATTTGAAGCATTTTACCCTATTGTAGCAGACTTGCATATTTACCTTGATTTCCTTCAGGTAGCACATTGAATATTATTGCTATTGAAAAGGAAATTTATCAGTTGGTAAGGTTTATTAATGTTTGTTTAAATTCTAAAGAGATTTTCAACAAGATGGAGAACTGTGGACAGTTTTGTTAATGTGACAAATATACTTTCTCCAGATACATGTACCATGGAAATTGAATAGTGTCCATTACAGAAAGGAAGACGCTAAAGATTTCCTATAAACTTTCTAGAGTGAGTAGATTCTAATGGAATAATTCTCATGTTAAATGACTTGAGATTTTATACATAGTGAATTATTTAGTCATAAGACTGTTGTTGACACAGAGAAATTGTCTGGGAAGTAACTGGTTACTTATTAAGCACTCCGAAGTGTAGGGCATCTCAGAAGACTTAAATAATCCTCTTTAATCCACACCAACATATAAGACAAATATTTGTAATTTGTTCTGGCAGACCATCTATCCATAAAGTAACTAAATCAAAAATATTTGAGGGGACCTGTACTCATTTCAAAATAAAAGAATTTTAATTGATATACTTTTGGCCAAAAATGAAAATATATCTGAAGAAACATCCAAACTGATACTTTGTCATTCAAATAAATAGCAAAGAAAATAACAAGACACTACAGTGATGGCTCAGTGATTAAAAGTGCTGACCTCTTTTCCTTAAGATAAAATTATAAGTCTCATCACCCATACAATGACTCACAAATGTCTGTTATTCTGGTTTCAGGGGATATGAGGCCCTTCTCTGTGAGCACCAGATATACACATGGTATACAGATACAAGTGCAGGCAAAACACCTACACATATAAAATAAATTAACTATGAAAAACAGAAGATCTAAAAGCAAATTGTCCTAAACTGTATGTTGAATTCAGACAAGGTTGGAGACAGAAAAGAAGCATATAAATAAGTTTTTCAGCAGTGCTGAGAGGATCAAACCCAGGGCCCTCCACATGTTAGACAAGTGCCCTATCAGCTATCTACACAACTAGTATTTCTTTTGACATAGGTTCTATGTATCCCAGGCTGCTCTTGAACTCTCAGTTCTTCTGCCTCCACCTCCCAAATGATATGATTAGAAGCATCTTAACCAGTTAAAATAAAAGTCATGAGTTATTCAAACTTTTGAATGGGCCAAAAATATATGTTGAAGTACAAACCATCACATCTTTTGTAGCCCTTTTGCATCAATATTTGCAACTGGGGGAAAGTACAAAAAAGTACAAAGTGAATTAATTATATAAAGTAAGTGGATTAATAATATACCAAGTTGTATCTTTCAATGAGATAGAGTTGATGATCATTTTAAAATGACTTTTAACAATCATGTTATTTCCAGCTAATAGGTAGTAATATTCAGGATTGTGAATCAAGAAATGTTCAGGTTGGGTTACAATACTTAAGAACTTAGTTAAGGAGATTAAGGCTCAGGTAGTAGACAAATTCCTGAGAGGACAAACAGCATTAGCATCTAGATTTGTAGGAAAAAGTTAGGCAGACACAAAGGTTAATCTAAAATGACAGGAATCAGAGACTCAAGAAAATAAATACAGATAAGGTCAGTTTGATATATCAAACATGGAAATGATTAGGAGTAAAGACAAATAAGAAATAGAGAAATAATAGGAAATTTAATAACAGCCTATGGGAAAGGAAAATGAACATATTAATTCCAATGTGGAGCTAACAACTAAGGGAAGTTAGTCAGATATAGGCTTCAATTTTACTAATCCCAATGTGGTCAGACTGAGCGAAGGTGGGAGGACATAGCCAGAAACACCTGCGTACATGGAAAGTCGTGTGGGCAAAAAGGAGAAGCTTGTAGCACTCAGATTTCAACAAGAAAAAAAGGAGTGTTTTTAGATGTCTCCTAAGAATTAATAACAAGAATCTTTCTTTCAAACTCGAGCATAATTTTTTTTCCATTAGAGTAAATTTTCTAAATGACATGTAGCAAAATTATCTGGCAATCAAATTTTCAAGAATACATTTTAGAACTTTGTATGACATTATTATGCTATCAGTTGCATTACACAGACCATGTGAAAATGTTATGTTACCATTTTATAAACTAGCCCTATGTAATTGTTTTAATTATTTTTCTTCAATATAAACTCCTATTCAGTTTCAGACTATTGATGTGTATTGTGCTGTCTAGATAAACAATCTTTTTTGATCATTTTACTATGGTTCCATTTTATCAACCCAGTATTTTGGGTAGCACAATGAGTAAAGAAGGAATGACAATGAGTTAGTTTAAGCTGTTAGTCAAGATAATCAAACATTTTTCAAGTGATATGATACAGGGAGCACTCTGTACGTTTAAGACTTCCAAATCTCGGTGGTAATAGCATAGATTTCAATTTAGGATTTAGAAACTATTGTAATAAGAGGAATTTTAGCCTACCTTTGTTACTGATGGAAACTCTCCATCATTTTTGCCCATTGTAAACAAGGCTTCATACTAATATCTGTATAACCTTGGAGAAAAGGCAACATCTTCAATTAATGGTGCTCAAAAAGACTGGGTATTTACTCATAGAAGAGGGAAACTGGATTTTTTTTCACTTGATATAAACAAAAGTTAATTCTATATGGATCAAAGACCTCAGTGTAAAACCCAAAGCACTGAGACTACTAGAGGAAAAGGTACACAGTATACTACAAGATAGAGATATAGAACAATAGTTTCTAGAGTTCTAGCTGTGCAGTAATGGAAACAACTGACAACTGGGACCTCATGAAATGAAAAAGCATCTGTTCATCAAAGGAAATTGTCAGCAAAGTGACCAGCAGCCTACAAAATAGGAAAGGATCATTGATACCTGTCCATCTGACAGAGGATTAATATCTAGAGTGCACAGAGGACTAAAAGATCCAAACATCAAGAATACAAACAACCCAAGACAGATAGTCTCAAAAGATGAAAAGTAAATAGCTAATAAATACCTATAAATGTTCGACCTCACTAGCCACCAGGGAAATGTAAATTAAAACTTCATTGAGATTCTGTCTCAACCCAGTCAGAATGGCTGCTCTCAAGAAAACAAAGGATAACAAAGACCAGCAAGTGTGTGGGGAAAGGCAAACCCTTACTCACTTTTGGGGGTTGTAAAGCACTATAAAAAAGGTGTGGTGATTTCTCAAGAAGAAATCTTAAAATAAAACTACATTATGATCCCGACATTCCAGTAGCAGCCAAAGAATGTAACACTGCACAACAGAGATACCTTCATATTCATATTCATTGCTCTCTATTTGTAACAGCTAGGAAATAGATTCAGACTTGATGTCCATCGACTAATGAATAGTAATGAAAATGTGGTACATGTACAAAATGGAAATCTATTTAGCATTAAATAAAAATAAATTATAAAATTTGCAGATGAATAAGTGGAATGGGATAATATTATGCTGGGTGAGGTGATCAAGGCCCAGAGAAACAAACACCACTCATACATATCCTAAGTACAATTTTTTTTGAATTCTGTGTTTAAGTTGGAATGAGTACTTAGAGATGCCAGGAACCAATAAAAGGAACATGAGAGGTGTGTGTAGGTAAAGGTCTTTGACAGCAGAGTGAAAGGAAGTAAAACATATTTGATAAATGTATATGATATGCGAGTGGCAAGGAGGAAATGCTAGGGTTGGTTTAAATAGGGAGGAGGGTGCAGAGCATGAGGAAAAGTGGAAGTCAGAGGGAGGATCAAGAAAAGAAGTGTATATGAAAAAAAACATATGAAAAATTGCTCTTGTATAAGCCAAGTGAAAAGTACTTGGAGCAAAGTACTATCCATGGGTTGATAACACTGTTCCCTGAAACTACAGATTTTTAAACAAAAAAATCCAGTGTCATATGTGTGGTACCTCTCTCTATGAGTTGCTGAATATAGAGACCCTGGAAGCCCCCCAAACAACACTGGAAATAAATAGGAAAATTCTATTGCTGGAAACACGTGGAACCGAGCTGGGAGCTTCCTCTTTGCTGGCTAGTGTTCATGATGTTAAAATATGCAGTGCAGGTTGCTGGGAGAGAAATGTCTATAGTTTTTCACTTCTGTGGACCCTTCATGCTATAATTCTAACCTGCCATACATTTGCTACATTCTCACCAGAAAAATTCCAACATAGAGGGTGGGAAAGTAGGTATGTAATCACACCACTAGATGAGAAGAAAAATATTTCTTTTACAAAAATACCTTGCTTTACAACTCAAAGGAACAGTTCTTTGTACCTCCAACTGCATAAAATCTGCTACTTTAAAATAAATTGACCTTTAATTATCTTAAGATTTAAATACTAATATGGGTTATTTTTATATCTATCCTTCTCTATAGATAACCCATTTTTGCAATACTGGGCAGAGATCAAACCCAGGTGTGTGTGTGTGTGTGTGTGTGTGTGTGTGTGTGTGTGTGTATATGTATATATATATATATATTAAAAAAAGTGTTCTACCAATGAAATACATCTTCACACTTAATGACCTTCTCTCCACCCTTAAAAGAATTATATCAAAAGAAAGTAGATAATTTTAAAAGTAAGGACATTAAATACTATGTTTTCTTTTAAAAATATTAGTAATAAGGATAAGATAATCATGGCGTTATCTTAAGGCTAGCCAGCAACTGCTCAGGAGATTTGATTATGTGCATCTCTTCCCAAGTTGAATTTTATTGACTTTACACCAGTAAAATGCAGCTATGGTTGAGGTAGTAACAAAGAAAAATCACCGAGTGCTACAAATGTGGACTACCCCTTACAAAAGAGCTACTTGTTAAGTATTGACCAGCAATAAAATTATGGCAAGATAGAATATGAAGGCAGAGTACAGAGTAGTGTTTTGAAGCTAACTTGGAGGAATTTCTTTAATTTTAATACCATTAAAATATGAAGTACATGTGAAAAATGCATCTGTGATTAGAAGGACTGAAAATATACCACTGTATTTCTTAAAAATTCACCATTAAAACTTTTAAATTGAATATTTTTACAGAGAATTTATTTTGAATCCAATGTATACTTTTGAAGTGCCTAAGTTATTTGATAATTATAATTTATTTTGCCCTACTTACATTTATTTATGTTCTTTTGACTCAAATCTTTCTTTAAGCAAGAATTAAAATATCATGGAGTAAATGTGAATCCAGGGTTAGAAGCTATATCTTTTGAGAAAGCTCATTTTAGATGAGTAATAGTGAATGGTATTGATCAAGTGAGTTTAACATATCACTTGGGCCTGAAAAGGATACGTACATAGGGCAAAGTTATACCTGAAAATTTAAAGCAAAACTTCCAATTTGGTAATCATATATATGGAAGCAATATCTGAAGAAACAGAAGGTGGATACTCCAACAATCTGTGAAATATGGAACTGAAATTAATGCTAGGACAAAATGGGTATTAAGATTGCAACAGAGATTCATGAGTTAGGCCTGTTTGTAATCACTACTTTCTTATATTTAGACCACACTGTGTGTTCTATGCAAACTCGGTTGAAGACTGAGTATTTATATATAATAAATATATTGATAAATATCCTCAAATTTTAAAGGTAGTCTCTATTTGTACAAATCATAGCAGTGATATTCTAAAGCTCCAGGAAACATGGTTCTATTTAGCAGAATTATTGAACTATTGAAGACCACAAGTGTTCATCTAGTATTTTAGTCAACTATTCACTTTCTAAATAGACTAGTCCCTAGATAACACCCCTGTAATATTTTTAAGCTGTGTATGTCATGAACAACAAAGAATGAAGATAGTCTACAGTAATATTTTAGTGTGATAATGAAATAAAACATATAAAGTCTAATATTTTAAATTCAAGTCTAATTTACATTTATTAACTTTCCATGATATTGAACATTGTAATGGATATACTAACATATGTCATCACATTTCATCTTCATAATTCAGAAAGGAGTGGGTTGATTCAGTACTACAGAGAAGAATAGAGAAAATAAATAATTATTATGAAAATAAAGCAAAATTTCATATAAATGAGTTTACTTAACATGAGGTTTGGACAAACAATAAAATTTTTACAAATTTTCAAATACTCATTTAGATATAACCATACTCTTTTTAAAAAAATAACAGTATTTTAGCTTTTGTCTGTGAGGTTCCTGGCCAGCAAGGGGCCCTGATCCTGTACCAGAAGATCCATTGGAGAGGTGAGCGTGTTCTTGACCTGTGGCAGAAGCCCCATTCTGCCCTGGACAGAGCACAGACATTCCTCAACCCCTTAATCTTTCTGGTCAATCTGCAGGGGCTTCACTCCCTGGCTATTGCTTCTATCTTCCTATCTCATCCCAGCTTCCACCCAGGCACCCCTTCCATTCCTTGGGGACAAAAGACACCCCCCCCAGCTCAGCCTGCATTGGGGCTAGGACCAGGTGGTGAGTGCAACCAGGCCAATGTTTCTTTGTTTCACTAAGCTTGCAAGCACCAAGCTAAGCCTTTTGTCTGCAAGGTTCCTGGCCAGCAAGGGGCCCTAATCCTGTACCTGAAGATCCATCTGAGAGCATTTGAAAGAAGAGATAGGCAGGTGCCAATGGAAGAATTCCTCCAACAATCTGAAAAACAACATGAAATCACCAGAACCCAGCGAACATACAACAGCAAGACTTGAACACCATAACCCAGAAGAAGTAGAAAAAGTGAAATTATGAAAGCAATAGAGTCCTTTAAACAGGATGTGAAAAACTCCCTTAAAGAAATAGATGAGAATGACCTTAAGTGTATTTTGGCCATTCGAAATTCTTCTGTTGAGAATTCTCTATTCAGTTCAGTGCCCCATTTTTAATTGGGTTCATTAGCATTTTAAAGTCTAGTCTCTTGAGTTCCTTATATATTTTGGAGATCAGACCTTTGTCTGTTGCGGGGTTGGTGAAGATCTTTTCCCAGTCACTAGGCTGCCTTTTTGTCTTAGTGACAGTGTCCTTTGCTTTACAGAAGCTGCTCAGCTTCAGGAGGTCCCATTTATTCAATGATGCCCTTAATGTCTGTGCTGCTGGGGTTATACGTAGGAAGCAGTCTCCTGTGCCCAAATGTTGTAGAGTACTTCCCACTTTCTCCTCTAACAGGTTCAGTGTGTTCAGATTGGTATTGAGGTCTTTAATCCATTTGGACTTGAGTTTTGTGCATGGTGATAGACACGGATCTACTTTCATTCTTCTACAGGGTGACATCCAGTTATGCCAGCACCATTTGTTGAAGATGCCCTCTTTCTTCCATTGTGTGCTTTTGGCTCCTTTATAAAAAATCAGGTGCTCATAGATTTGTGGGTTAATATCCTGGTCTTCTATTTGATTCCATTGGTCAACTTCTCTGTTTTTATGCCAATACCAAGCTGTTTTCAACACTGTATCTCTATAATAGAGTTTGAAGTCAGGGATGTTAATGCCTCCAGAAGTTCCTTTATTGTATAAGATTTTTTTGGCTATCCTGGGTTTCTTGTTCTTCCATATAAAGTTGATTATTGTCCTCTCAAGATCTGTGAAGAACTTTGATGGGATCTTTAAGGGGATTGCATTAAATCTATAGATTGCCTTTGGTAGTATTGCCATTTTTACTATGTTGATCCTCCCAATCCAAGAGCAAGGGAGATCCTTCCATTTTCTGGTCTCCTCTTCAATTTCTTTCTTCAAAGACTTAAAGTTCTTGTCAAATAGGTCTTTCACTTACTTGGTTAGAGTTACCCCAAGATATTTTATGCTATTTGTGGCTATCGTGAAAGGTGACACTTCTCTGATTTCTTTCTCTGCTTCCTTATCCTTTGTATATAGGAGGGTGACTGATTTTTTGGAGTTGATCTTGTATCCTGCCACGATACTAAAGGAGTTTATCAGCTGTAGGAGTTCTTTGGTGGAGTTTTTCAGGTCGCTTATGTATACTATCATATCATCTGCAAATAACAAAAGTTTAACTTCTTCCTTTCCAATTCGAATCCCCTTGATCCCCTTGTTTTGTCTTATTGCTATTGCTAGAACTTCAAGCACTATATTGAAGAGATAAGGAGAGAATGGACAGCCTTTTCGCGTTCCTGAATTTAGTGGGATGGTCTTGAGTTTCTCTCCGTTTAATTTGATGTTAGCTGTCGGCTTGCTGTAAATAGCCTTTATTATATTTAGGAATGACCCCTGTATCCCTAATCTCTCCAAGACCTTTATCATAAAGGGTTGCTGAATTTTGTCAAATGCTGTTTCTGCATCTAATGAGATGACCATATGGTTTTCTTCCTTCAGTTTATTTATATGATGGATTACATTGATAGATTTTTGTATGTTGAACCAGCCCTGCATCTCTGGGATGAAGCCTACTTGATCGTAGTGGATAGTTTTTCTAATGTGTTCTTGGATTCAGTTTGCCAGTATTTTATTGAGAATTTTTGCGTCAATGTTCATGAGTGAGATTGGCCTGTAATTCTCTTTCTTGGTTGGGTCTTTGTGTGGTTTAGGTATCAGGGTAACTGTAGCTTCATAGATGGAATTTGGCAGTGACTCTTGTGTTTCTATATTATGAAATACCTTAAGGAGTATAGGTATTAGGTCTTCTTGGAAGTTCTGGTAGAATTCTGCATTGAAACCATCTGTTCCTGGGCTCTTTTTGGTAGGGAGGTTTCTGATAACAGTTTCTAATTCTTCGCGACTAAAGGACTATTTAGAGCATTTACCTGGTCCTGGTTTAACTTTAGTATATGGTACTTATCTATAAAAGTGTGCATTTCTTTTACAGTTTCCAATTTTGTGGCATACAGGCTTTTGTAGTAAGATCTAATGATTCTCTGAATTTCCTCTGTGTCTGTGGTTATGTCCCCTTTTTCATTTCTGATCTTATTAATTTGTGTGTTCTCTCTCTGCCGTTTGATTAGTTTGTCTAGGGGTTTGTCAATCTTGTTGATTTTCTCCAAGAATCAGCTTTTTGTTTCATTGATTCTTTGGATTGTTTTCTGTGTTTCTATTTTGTTGATTTCTGCCCTCAGTTTGATAATTTCCAGTCTTCTACTCCTCCTAGGTGAGTCTGCTTCTTTCTTTTATAAAGCTTTCAGGTGTGCTGTTAAGTCTCCAATGTGTGCTTTCTCTGTTTTTTTTTTTAAGTGGGCACTTAGTGCTATGAATTTTCCTCTTAGCACTGCTTTCATAGTGTCCCATAGGTTTGAGTATGTTGTGTCTTTATTTTCATTAAATTCAAGAAAGACTTTAATTTCTTTCTTTATTTCTTCCTTGACCCAGGTGTGGTTCAGTAGTTGACTGTTCAGTTTCCATGAGTTTGTAGGCTTTCTGGGGGTAGCATTGTTGTTGAATTCTAATTTTAATCCATGGTGATCCAATAAGATGCAGGTGGTTACTAATATGTTTTTGTAACTGTGGAAGTTTGCTTTGTTACCAAGTATGTGGTCAATTTTCAAAAAGGTTCCATGAGCCGCAGAGAAGAAGGTATATTCTTTCCTGTTTGGGTGGAATGTTCTATAGATGTCTGTTAAGTCCATTTGGTTCATTTCCTCTATTAAGTCTCTTAATTCTCTGTTAGGTTTCTGTCGTATTGACCTGTCCATTGGTGAGAGAGGAGTGTTGAAGTCTCCAACTATTAATGTGTGTGGTTTGATGGCTGTCTTGAGTTCTAGAAGTGTTTCTTTTATATAAGTGGGTGCTTTTGTATTAGGGGCATAGATATTCAGGACTGAGACTTCATTCTGATAGATTTTTCCTGTAATGAGTATAAAGTGTCCCTTTCCATCTCTTCTGATTGATTTTAGTTTGAAGTCAACTTTGTTAGAAATTAGTATGGCCACACCGGCTTGTTTCTTAGGTTCATTTGCTTGATAAACCTTTTCCCAACCCTTTACTCTGAGTAGATGTCTGTCTTTGTGGTTGAGGTGTGTTTCTTGTAAACAGCAGAATGTTGGATCCTGTTTTCGTATCCAATCTCTTAGCCTGTGTCTTTTTATAGGTGAATTGAGTCCATTGATATTAAGTGATATTAATGACCAGTGGATGTTAACTCCGGTTGTCATTTTTTTATTTGGTTGTAGAGATTGTGTGTTTCCTTTCTTTGTGATGTGCTGGTGAAGGGTCGCTAGATGTCTGAGTTATTTTGGGCAATGCTGAACTCCTTTGTTTGTGAATTTCCTTCTATTACTTTCTGTAAGGCTGGATTTGTGGCTATGTATTGTTTAAATTTGTTTTTATCCTGGAATATTTTGTTTTCTCCATTTATAGTGAATGAAACCTTGGCTGGGTATAGTAATCTGGGCTTGCATCCATGGTCTCTTAGTTTCTGTAAAACATCTATCCAGGACCTTCTGGCTTTAATGGTTTCCATAGAGAAGTCAGGTGTTAGTCTGATAGGTTTACCTTTGTATGTTACTTGACCTTTTTCCTTTGCAGCTCTTAATATTCTTTCTTTATTCTGTATGTTTTGTGTTTTGATTATAATATGGCGAGGGGATTTTTTTTTTTTGATCCAGTCTATTTGGTGTTCTGTAAGCTTCTTGAACCTTAATAGGAATATCTTTCTTTAGGTTTGGGTAGTTTTCTTCTATAATTTTATTAAATATATTTTCTGGACCATTGAGCTGTATTTCTTCTCCTTCTTCTACGCCTATTATTCTTAGGTTTGGTCTTTTTATTGTGTCCCAGATTTCCTGAATGTTTTGTGATGAGAATTTGTTGGATTTTTTGTTTTCTTTGCGTTTATTTTCTCTATGGTATCTTCAGAATCTGAGATTCTTTCTTCTATCTCTTGTATTCTGTTGGTTATGCTTGTTTCTGTAGTCTCTGTTCATTTACGTAGATTTTCCATATCCAGCTGGCCCTCGGGTTGTGTTTTCTTCCTTGCCTCCATTTCAGTTTTCAAGTCTTGCACTGTTTCCTTTATCTGTTTGATTGTTTTTTCTTGGTTTCCTAGGATATCATTTACGGATTTACTCAATTCTTCAATCTTTTTGTTATTCTTCTCATCCATTTCATTAAGGGAGTTTTTCACCTCCTGTTTAAGGGACTCTATTACTTTCATAAAGTCAATTATTTCTACTTCTTCTTGATTAGTGTGTTCAAGTCCTCTTGTTATAAGTTCGCTGGGTTCTGGTGCTTTCATGTTGTTTTTCAAATTGTTGGAGGAATTCTTGCATTGGCACTTGCCCATTTCTTCCTCTAAATAATCCCCTTTGGGTCTTCTTTTAGAAGTTCAATTCACCCCAATGAATTCAATTCACTCACCCCAATGAATGATGGATCCTCTGGCAGACTGTCAGGTCTCCTTGCAGGCCAAGCAGCTCACTGACAAAGGGCCTACCTTGCTGCAGGCAGCAGGCTAATGAAGGAAGGGACCTCCCACAGGCCTGGGTGCACTCAGTTCCAGGTCCCCGGCACCCAAACAGGCTGAGCTGTGGGATTTTGTGGCCCCAATGACAGGAGGATGAGGAGGGGGGTTCTGGGTGCAAGCTGGGAAGGGACAGGAAGAGAGAGGCAGTATCCGGGGAGAATAACCCCTGCAGGAAGACTCTATGGATCTTCTTTTACAGGATCAGGTGTCCTTGCTTGCCAAGGAGCTCCCAGACAAAGGGCCTACCTTGCTGCAGGCAGGCTATTGAAACAAATAAACTCCGGACTGCCTGGTAGCTCTCCCTACCCCTCCTAGCGCCCTGATCAGGCTGAGCTGGAGATGTTATGAAACCAAAGAGGGGAGGAAGAAGGGAAGGTTTTTCTGGATGCAAGCTAGGTGGGGTAGGAAGAGAGAGGCAGTAGCCAGGGAGAGTAGCCCCAGCCCCTCCAGCTGATAAATAACATCAGTGATGTGCCAGGTTACAAGATCAACACAAAAAATCAGTAGCCCTCCTATACACAAAGGATAGAGAAGCAGAGAGGGAATTCAGAGAAACATCATCTTTTACGATGCCACAAATAGCATAAAGTATCTTGGGGTAATTCTAACCAAGGAAGTGAAAGATCTATTTGACAAGAACTTTAAGTCTTTGAAGAAAGAAACTGAAGAGGACACCAGAAAATGGAAGGATCTCCCATGCTCTTGGGTGGGTAGGATCAACATAGTAAAAATGGCAATTCTACTAAAGGCAATCTATAAATTCAACGCAATCCCCATTAAAATTCCAACAAAATTCTTCACAGACCTTGAGAGAACAATAATCAAGTTTATATGGAAAAACAAAAATCCCAGGATAGCCAAAACAATCTTGTACAATAAAGGAACTTCTGGAGGCATTACCATCACTGACTTCAAACTCTATTATAGAGATACAGTGTTGAAAACAGCTTGGTATTGGCATAAAAACAGAGAAGTTGACCAATGGAATCAAATAGAAGACCCGGATATTAACCCACAAATCCATGAACACCTGATTTTTGATAAAGGAGCCAAAAGTGCACAATGGAAGAAAGAGGGCATCTTCAACAAATGGTGCTGGCATAACTGGATGTCAACCTGTAGAAGAATGAAAATAGATCCATATCTATAACCATGCACAAAGTTCAAGTCCAAATGGATTAAAGACCTCAATATTAATTGGAACACTCTGAACCTGATAGAAGAGAAATATGGAAATAATCTACAACACATGGGCACAGGAGACCACTTCCTACATAGAACCCCAGTAGCACAGACAGTAAGTGCAACATTGAATAAATGGGACCTCCTAAAACTGAGAAGCTTCGGTAAAGCAAAGGACACTGTCATTAAGACAAAAAGGCAACCTACTGATTGGGAAAAGATCTTCACCAACCCTGCAACAGACAAAGGTCTGATCTCCAAAATATATAAAGAACTCAAGAAACTAGACTTTAAAATCCTAATTAACCCAATTAAAAATTGGGGCTCTGATCTGAACAGAGAATTCTCCACAGAAGTTCAAATGGCCAAAAGACTCTTAAGGTCATGCTCAACCTCCTTAGCAATCAGGGAATTGCAAATCAAAACAACTTTGAGATACTATCTCACACCTGTCAGAATGGCTAAAATCAAAAACACCAATGATAGCCTTTGCTGGAGAGGTTGTGGTGTAAGGGGAACACTCATCCATTGTTGATGGGAATACAAACTTGTGCAACAACTTTGGAAATCAGTGTGGCGGTTTCTCGGGAAATTTGTGATCAACAAATTAAGAATTTTTTGGATTTGATTTGTTCTTTAATCATTGAGTTTATTTCCTCTATAGTATCTTCAGAGTCTGAGATTCTTTCTTCCATCTCTTGAATTCTGTTGGTAATACTTGTCTCCGTAGTTTCTGTTCGTTTACTCAGAATTTCCATTTCCAGTCTTCCCTCGGATTGTGTTTTCTTCATTACCTCCATTTCATTTTTCAGGTCTTGTACTGTTTCCCTTACCTATTTGATTGCTTTGCTTTTTCTTGTTTTTCTTGGGTATCTTTGAGAGATTTATTTATTTTGTCTACCTTTTTGTTTGTCATCTCCATTTCTTCATGGCAGATTTTACCTCCTTTTTAAGGTCCTCTATTATTTCCATAAAGTACTGTTTAAGGTCGATTTCTTCTATTTCCTCTGGAGTAGGGTGTACAATCCTTGTTGTTTCGGGATGCCTGGATTCTGGTGATGTCATGTTGCCTTTCGGGTTGTTGGAGTAGTTCTTGCATTGGCGCCTGCCCATCTCTTTCTTCAAATGGAGCTAGGATAGACTTGGTGTCTTGGTCCAATCTTTGCTGTGACTGAATGTGGGTGGCTCTCCTCAGTGCCGGAGTAGGAGCTTTTCCTTGCAGCACAATCTGAAGGAGCCAGCACTCCCTTGCCGGATTCCTCAGACCTGCCTAGGGGGCAGCCTATCTCACCTCTGTGTGGGTGGCCTTGGTACAGGAGCAGGACACTTGAATACACTAGGGTAGGCTTGGGAGAGGTAGGGACGTGTGTACCAAAACACCCCTGCACCAGGCGCTTTTAGAATGGCTAAAATAAAAAGCACTAATCATAGCCTTTGCTGGAGAGGATGTGGAGAAAGGGGTACACTCATCCATTGCTGGTGGGAATGATAACTTGTGCAACCACTTTGGAAAGCAGTGTGGCGGTTTCTCAGGAAATTCGGGATCAACCTACCCCAGGATCCAGCAATACCACTCTTGGGAATATACCCAAGAGATGCCCAATCATACTACAAAAGCATTTGTTCAACTATGTTTATAGCAGCATTATTTGTAATAGCCAGAACCTGGAAACAACCTAGATGCCCCTCAATGGAAGAATGGATAAAGAAAGTGTCGAATGTATAGGCACTAGAGTACTACTCAGCAGTACAAAACAATGATATCTTGAATTTTGCATGCAAATTGATAGAAATAAAATCACTATTCTGAGTGAGGTAACCCAGACCCAAAAAGATGAATATGGTATGTACTCACTAATAAGTGGATTCTAGCCATAAATAAAGGTCGTTGAGCCTACAATTTGTGATCCTAGAGAAGCTAAATAAGAAGGTGAACCCGAAGAAATGCATATAGTTATCGTCCTTGATAATGAAAGTAGACAAGATTGCCAGGCAAAAATTGGGAGCTCTGGAGTGGGGTGAGGGTAAGGGTAAGGGGAGTTGGGTAGAGAAAAGTGAGAAGGCGAGGATGGGAAGAGCTTGGGTGAATGGGACGGTTGGGATGGAGGAAGGGTGGATATGGGAGCAGGGAAGTATATATCTTAAGGGAGGCATTTTAGGGTTGGCAAGAGACTTGACTCTAGAGGGGTTCCCAGGTGTCGAAGGTGATGTCCCCAGCTAGTTCCTTGGACAGCTGGGTAGAAGGAGCCTGAAATGTCCCTATCCTATATCCATACTGATGAATATCTAGCATATCACCATAGAACCTTCATCTGGCGATGGATGGAGATAGAGACAGAGACCCACATTGGAGCACTGGACTGAGCTCCCAAGGTCCAAATGAGGAGCAGAAGGAGGGAGAACATGAGCAAGGAAGTCAGGACCGCGAGGGGTGCGCCCACCCACTGAGACAATGGATCTGATCTAATGGGAGCTCACCAAGGCTATCTGGACTGGGACAGATGGAGCATGTGGTCAAACCGGACTCTGAATGTGGCTGACAATGAGGGCTGACTGAGAAGCCAAGGACAGTGGCACTGGTTTTTATTCTACTGCATGTACTGGCTTTGTGGGAGCCTAGTCTACTTGGATGTTCACCTTCCTAGACCTGGATGGAGGGAGGAGGACCTTGGTCTTCCCACAGGGCAGGGAACCCTGACTGTTCTTTGGACTGGAAAAAGAGGGGGAGGGAGAGTGAGGGAGGTTGAGTGAAATGGGAGGAGGGGAGGAGTTGGAAATTTTTAATAAAATTTTTGATAAATTAAAAAAACAATATTTCAACACCTGTTATTTTATTGAATGATGGTTCTATGCTACAAGCAAAAATAAATTAAAATAACTTTGTTAACTGTAAAAACTTTTAAAGATTTTATTAAGGAATCAAGTCTTAAGAGAGATTAACACCATAAAATTTGTATGTGTGAGAGCCAATAATCAAATGTCTTTTTTCCTAACAGAAAGACTCAATTATCCCTAGATATGTTTCGTTCTGTGCTCATGTGATATATTCATTACTTTTAACAAAAGTCCCAAAGGTGAGATTTAATCATGGACTGGGTAAATATAGTAGACAAGAATAATTCATAATTATCTACTGAAATATATCAGAAGAGAGGAAATATTTGACACGAATTTCTCTTTGAAATATTCAATAATAGAACACATTTAAACCAAGAATGTGTGGCAAAGTTCTGACAGTTGTCAGAGTTGTCTGAGTTATGAAAACTTGGTTTATTATTTTCTCTTCATTTTCTTGTGTATTTAAGTATGAAATAATTTCTTTAAAGAAATAAAACCTTCTATTATCTTCTACTTTCCAAATTCCCAAGGGACACATTCTCATATTCCTTCTTATATCATGCTTTCTTTGTAAAAATTGCACAGAAATAAGTGGTACTTATTTCCTATTTCCTACTAGGAATCATTGACTTTGAACTATGGGTCATCTAAAACATCTATATCAAAAGGACAAGGCTACCAGGCAATCCAAACCTATAGTCCTAGACTGCTCTAAAAAGTAAACAACACATACTTAATGTTTTATGGTAAGTTTTATGAGCAACTAAGGGGACTATGTAAAGTTTTCTATTATTTCTAAGACTTGAAAAATTCATGACCATGGGATGTTTCAATATTATATCTTGATTCCCTTTAGATTTACTTTTTATCAAAATGGGTCCATAGATAAAGAAATATGCTACTTTGATCCCCTTTATAAGAGAACACATTTCCTTTTAACATTCTTACCCAGCCTTACTTTGTGTTCATGTAACTTACCTCTATATAACATTAAATCATATATTGCATACTTGCTAACTGTTTTCTTCTCTCATTAGATGGTAAATTCTATGAGGACAGGCTTTAGTTAGGGTTTCTTTTGCTGTAATAAAACACCATGACCAAAGGCAACTTGGGAAAGTAAGAACTTATTTTATCTAATTCTTCCTGGTCTCTTATGAGGGAAGTCAGGGAAGGAATTCAAGCAGGGCAAAACCTGAAGGTAGGAACGAAAGCAGAGGCCATGGAGGAACACTGCTTACTGTCTTTCCCTCAATGGTTTGCTCAACATGCTCTCTTATACAGTCCAGGATAAGCTGCCTAGAGGAGGCACCACCCCCAATGATCTGGGCCCTACCATGTCAATCATTAATCAAGAAGATGTACCATGGGCTGGTCCATAGGCCAGTCTGGTAGAGGTGTTTTCTCAATTAGATTCCGTCTTCCCAAATGACTCTAGAACGTGTCAAGTTGACAAAACATTAGCTAGCGCAAGTAACATATGGCACCTTTCTTGACACTTATTTCAAAAAGCTATCAAAATCCCTAGTAAATAGTAGGCATCAGTTTCATAGTTGATCACATGAATAAAATGGATAGGTTTGTGGGGTTTGGTATCAGGCAAGGGAAAAGTTCAACAATCATTTTATATATTCAAGGAATGATAAGTTGCAGTTAATGAAATGACCTTCATCTAGTAGCTTGCTGATGGTGGTAAAGACGGATACAACTCTCAGGGTTCCACAGTAGACTTTAGTAATACAATTTTTATATTTCTACTGAGGAACGGTTAGGTGATAAAGACACTTTGTTACATTTCATCTTTGATACATGCCAGTTATAGTTAATATTTAGTAGTTACATTTCTTTTCAATACATGAGTTATAGTTAATATTTATTGTCAACTTGGAAGGATAAAAAATCACTTAGGAAATATCCTTATAAACATACATGTGAAAGAATATCTAGACTAAATGGAATGATTCCCCTTAACTATGTACAGGTCAATTCTATGGGTTGGAGTCCTAGCCTGAATAAAAAGGCGAGTTGGGCACTAACACTCATCATTTTGCTTCCTGAAGATTTGATGCAAGCAACTGCTTCATTCTCTGACTTCCCTATTATACATTGTAATCTCCAACTGGGAGCCAAAATGAACCTTTCTTCCCTTAGTCTGTTTTTACTAGACATATTGTCACAACAATTAATATAGCACCTGTATGGATTAAGAGTGTTATATTAAATAAATTATGAGCTTGGGGGCATATCCAATCTGTGACACATGGGCTGAACTGCTATAGGATAGTTATATATATGTTCTAACACACACACACACACACACACATATATATTATAATTTTAAATTATGATTCATATTCATTTTAAATTATGGCCATAAATTTAAAATATTGTGTGGTTTTTTTATTTTTGATTCCATGATTCTCATTCTCAAGAGTGAATTTTGTAGACCACATCTTGTTGCAATGTCAGAAAGTGTGACACGTGACACTCCTGCCTATTAGACTCAGAATAGTTAGAGTCTCAAGAATTAGCTGAGATCACTGGAGACTTGATTTAAAAAAAAAGTTAGAGGTTTCTCGTTCCTGTGGGAAATAAAGCCATTCACTCAGTTATCATTGCTCTATGTTTGTGACCTGTTTGGATCTGGGACTGACACCTTCATCCAATTTGGGTTGAGAAAGGAAAAAGAATATGAATCAGTTCATATATTGATATTTGACACTGTGGGGAAATGTAACATGAACAAGTCTTTTATTGAATTAGTATGTAGGAAAGACATGATAGACACAGATTATGAAAGGAACAGAAAATGAACAAGAGTAGATAATAAGGAAAAAAAGATGGGAAGAAAAGATTAATTTTGCCTACTTTTCAGTGGCAGAATAATATGTGTATTTAAAGTCTTAAGTGATTTTATTCTGAAAGTACCTCTCCAAAACTGTATCATTTTAATGTCTATGACAAATGTTAAGTTTTAAGACAGCATTAAACTTTTA
This sequence comes from Arvicola amphibius, assembly GCF_903992535.2. Taxonomy (NCBI): domain Eukaryota; kingdom Metazoa; phylum Chordata; class Mammalia; order Rodentia; family Cricetidae; genus Arvicola; species Arvicola amphibius. The sequence goes on from NC_052065.1 coordinate 70,831,772, forward strand.
ATTTGAGTAGATAATGACCTACAGAAAACTTAAAATATAGAATTACAGAAGGAAAGTAGACATAGTTATTCCTTATTTCATAAGAATGTAGTGATCATACTAAAAAAAAAAAAGCACAAGAAAAATTCCCCGTGTGGAAAACTTTAAAAAAAAATCATATAAAATTAGATTAAAAATTCTTTTTTCTATGTAGCTGGATATTTAAATTTATGAAGTGACTATAATATATAGAAACTATTTAGCTTTAATGTCCACATTTGATGTATGAGATTATTTTATCTGAGTTATATCATCATCTGAAATATATCTTATAATAGATGATAATGCATTAAAATCCATAATTTTATTTAAAAATAATACATCTTAACAATAGAAAACAAGAATATTTCTGACATTCCAAAAATGTGTTCAAAAATTTCTAGAAACAAGAAAATTAAATGAAGTAATGATTGAAATTAAAGTCCAGTATGGAATGTATTGTATGAGAAAAAAATCTAATTTTATTAAAAAATGAAAAGTGCTGAACTATTAGGAGTAAATTGTAGGAATGTTTATAAACTTCTATCTGGTACATTATTGATAAAATATGACAAATTATTCAAATATAAAGTTATCTCTTAACAATAGTTAAACCTACTAATTTAAAATTTTCAAGCTGTGGAACAGAAATTAAATGCTTAAACTTCTCTACTACAACCACAATGCCACCCACCTATCTATAGCATTATTCTACATAGGAAGAGAAATGATGACAATGATTAAAACAAAATAGTGTACTCAAAAACATACAATTATGCATAATAAATAGCTTCCCAAAGCAGTGGTAAGAAAGGAAAAGCTGGAGTGGACAAAATTAATTTTGTTAGGACTGAGTGTGCATCTTGGTGAAAGATAATTGGACTGACATATGAGGTCCCTGAGTTAAGTACATAGCACCACAAAAAAAATCTGCTGGAGAGTAAGGATTTAAGAAAAAGTAGACAGATTATAAGTATATACTACAGTGCACTGGGTTGAAGGAACAAGCAGGAGCCCAAGGCTCAGACAGTTTGGTTTGACTAATTGAAAAATCTTTTTGAAAAGAAATATGCAAATGTAATTGGAAAACTTACACAATGAACAGGAGACTTTTGTGGTGACCCAAAAATGTGAGCCTATTCTACCTTGTCTGAAGGTCAGAGAATTTGAGTTTATTCTGCTCACTCAAAGTTATTGACAAGTGTGGCTACACACCATGACCTAGGATGTGGTTACCTGCTGTTTTGGATATTCAGATGGCCTGTAGAAGTGGATGTACTCCACCCTTATCAAAGGTAAGAGAATTTAAGCACATTTCTACTTCTTCTTTTGAAATAGGAGGTTTGGCTTAGGGAGTGGATGCCTGCAGGATACCTGATCTAGGGTGTTTTCACTGCCCCAAGCATCAAGTAATTTTCTCAAGAATTAATGGCTTTATTTCTCAAATATTGGATCAAATGACTTCTGGTTGTTCTTTGAATCATGTTTAAGCAGTCTGTTGCCTTCTTTTCCTATTTTGTACTGGGGTACAAAAGTGTATGAAAAATAAAAACAGGCAAACTCAGAACTCAAAACCAAGAATTTAGCATTCAGGATCTTTTGAGTTGCCCTCCCAATACTATACTGTGTTTCTATGTTTCTTTCTTATCTCTAGTCTCTATTATCCAACTTTTCTAATCCTCACAATCTTACTCTGGAACATACAAAACCACCAGTGCTAGGATCACAGCAGAAGTCACCCCAAAAAGGTGGCTCCTAACAGACATTCATTTCTTAAATTACAATCAGAAATGTGAAATTTGTCTCACAAACTATACATAGAAATTGTGGAAAATGGGCTGGAGAGATAGTTCAGTGGTTCAGAAATGATGGAAAAATAAGAGCATAAATGCATACATAGCTGAACTTAACAAAAATGTGAAGAAAGGAGTTCCATGTTAATAACTAGATGGTACATTATTCCAATTTCAACCTTCTTGAACAGAACTAAAATACTGGATCAACTCTTTGTTTAAAAATATTCAGGAGGTACTAAGGCCATCCACCCAAAGGGGTCAGACTCTGGCCTCCAGGCAGGTCTGAGGATTCCTGCGGAGGGGTGCGGGTTCCTTCAGATTGTGCTGCCAGGTTTGCTGTGTGATATTCCATCCCGCCCTGCCCCCACCTTGGCCCTTTTGTCCGGGCGGTGTCCCTGGGCTGCCTGGAATCCCTGATCCTGAGCCCTGAACTTCCATCTGGACTGGTGAGTTAGTGCAGACCCTGGGGCAACCTGCCCTGGAAGAGAGCACAGATCCCCTCCCCCCAGCTCCCTCTGCAGGCTTGTCTTTGTTTCTCATGTCCCTGCCTCTCCCAAACCTTCCCTAGTGTTTTCAGGTGTCCTGCTCCTGTACTAAGGCCATCCACCTTAAAGGGGTCAGACTCTGGCCTCCAGGCAGGTCTGAGGATTCCTGCAAGGGAGTGTGGGCTTCTTTAGATTGTGACGCAAGGAATAGGTCCTCCTCTGGCACTGGGGAGATCCAGCCAGATACAGTCACAGCAAAGATTGGTCTAGGACACCAAGCACCTCCAGGCCCCTTTTGAAGGAAGAGATGGGCAGGCGCCACTGCAGGAGCTCCTCCAACAACGTGAAAGGCAACATGCCATCACCACAACCCAGACATCCTGAAACAACAAGAATTGAACACCCTACCCCAGAAGATATAGAAGAAACCGACCTTAAACAGTACTTTATGAAAATAATAGAGGACCTTAAACAGGAGGTAAAAGCCTGCCATAAAGAAATGGAGATGACAAACAAAAAGGTAGACGAAATAAATAAATCTCTCAAAGATACCCAAGAAAAACAAGAAACAGCAATCAAACAGGTAAGGGAAACAGTACAAGACCTGATAAATGAAATGGAAGTAATGAAGAAAACACAAGCTGAGGGAAGACTGGAAATGGAAACTCTGAAAAATGAACAGAAACTTCAGAGACAAGTATTTCCAAACGAATACAAGAGATAGAAGAAAGAATCTCAGACACTGAAGATACTATAGAGGAAATAAATTCACAGATTAAAGAACTAAACAAATGTAACAAATTCTTAACACAAAACATCCAGGAAATCTGGGACACCATGAAAAGACCAAACCTAAGAATAATTGGGGTAGAAGAAGGAGAAGAATTACAACTCAAAGGCCCAGAAAACATATTCAACAAAATTATAGAAGAAAACTTCCCCAACCTAAGGAAGGATGTTCCTATGAAAGTACAAGAAGCCAACAGAACACCAAATAGACTGGATCAAAAGAAAGCATCCCCACGCCATATAATAATCAAAACACAAAACATACAGAATAAAGAAAAGATATTAAGATCTGCAAAGGAAAAAGGTCAAGTAACATATAAAGGGAAACCTATCAGAATGACACCTGATTTCTCAATGGAAACCATGAAAGCCAGAAGAGCTTGGATAGATGTGCTACAGACACTAAGGGAACATGGATGCAAGCCTAGACTACTATACCAGCAAAGCTTGCATTCACCATTGATGGAGAAAACAAGATATTCCAGGACAAAAACAGATTTAAACAATATGTAGCCACAAATCCAGCCTTGCAGAAAGTAATAGAAGGAAAATCACAAACCAAGGAGTCCAACAACGCCCACAATAACTCAGGCATCTAGCAACCCTTCACCAGCACAACTAGAAGAAGGGAAACACACAAACTCTACTACAAAAAAAAATAACCGGAGTTAACAACCACTGGTCATTAATATCACTTAATATCAATGGACTCAATTCACCTATAAAAAGGCACAGGCTAAGAGACTGGATACGAAAACAGGATCCAACATTCTGCTGTTTACAAGAAACACACCTCAACCACAAAGACAGACACCTACTCAGAGTAAAGGGTTGGGAAAAGATTTATCAAGCAAATGGACCTAAGAAACAAGCCGGTGTGGCCATACTAACTTCCAATAAAGTTGACTTCAAACTAAAATCAATCAGAAGAGATGGAAAGGGACACTTTATACTCATAACAGGAAAAAACCTTCAGAATGAAGTCTCAATCCTGAATATCTATGCCCCTAATATAAAAGCTCCCACTTATGTAAAAGAAACACTTCTAGAACTCAAGGCAGCCATCAAACCACACACATTAATAGTTGGAGACTTCAACACTCCTCTCTCACCAATGGACAGGACAATACGACAGAAACCTAACAGAGAATTGAAAGACTTAATGGAGGTATTGAAGCAGAGGGACTTAGCAGACATCTATAGAACACTCCATCCAAATAGGAAAGAATATACCTTCTTCTCTGTGGCTCATGGAACCTTTTCGAAAATTGACCATATACTTGGTAACAAAGCAAACATCCACAGTTACAAAAAAATATTAGTAACCACCTGTGTCTTATTGGATCACCATGGATTAAAATTAGAAATCAACAACAATGCTACCCCCAGAAAGCCCACAAACTCATGGAAACTGAACAGTCAACTACTGACCCACACCTGGGTCAAGGAAGAAATAAAGAAAGAAATTAAAGTCTTTCTTGAATTTAATGAAAATAAAGACACAACATACTCAAACCTATGGGACACAATGAAAGCAGTGCTAAGAGGAAAGTTCATAGCTCTAAGTGCCCACTTAAAGAAAACGGAGAAAGCACCCATTGGTGACTTAACAGCACACCTGAAAGCTCTGGAAAAAAAGAAGCAGACTCACCTAGGAGAAGTAGAAGACTGGAAATAATCAAACTGAGGGCAGAAATAAACAAAATAGAAACACAGAAAACAAACCAAAGAATCAATGAAACAAAAAGCTGGTTCTTGGAGAAAGTCAACAAGATTGACAAACCCTTAGCCAAACTAATCAAACGGCAGAGAAAGAACACGCAAATTAATAAGATTAGAAATGAAAAGGGGGACATAACCACAGACACAGAGGAAATTCAGAGAATCATTAGATCTTACTACAAAAGCCTGTATGCCACAAAATTGGAAAATGTAAAAGAAATGGACAGTTTTTTAGATAAATACCATATACCAAAGTTAAACCAGGACCAGGTAAATGCTCTAAATAGTCCTTTAGTCGCGAAGAATTAGAAACTGTTATCAGAAACCTCCCTACCAAAAAGAGCCCAGGAACAGATGGTTTCAATGCGGAATTCTACCAGAACTTCCAAGAAGACCTAATACCTATACTCCTTAAGGTATTTCATAATATAGAAACACAAGAGTCACTGACAAAGTCCATCTATGAAGCTACAGTTACCCTGATACCTAACCACACAAAGACCCAACCAAGAAAGGGAATTACAGGCCAATCTCACTCATGAACATTGACGCAAAAATTCTCAATAAAATACTCGCAAACTGAATCTAAGAACACATTAGAAAAATTATCCACTACGATCAAGTAGGCTTCATCCCTGAGATGCAGGGCTGGTTCAACATACGAAAATCTATCAATGTAATCCATTATATATAAATAAACTGAAAGAAAAAAACCATATGGTCATCTCATTAGATGCTGAAAAAGCATTTGCCAAAATTCAGCACCCTTTTATGATAAAGGTCTTGGAGAGATTAGGGATACAGGGGTCATTCCTAAATATAATAAAGGCTATTTACAGCAAGCCGACAGCTAACATCAAATTAAACGGAGAGAAACTCAAGACCATCCCATCAAATTCAGGAACGGGAAAAGACTGTCCATTCTCTCCTTATCTCTTCAATATAGTGCTTGAAGTTCTAGCAATAGCAATAAGACAAAACAAGGGGATCAAGGGGATTCGAATTGGAAAGGAAGAAGTTAAACTTTTGTTATTTGCAGATGATATGATAGTATACATAAGCGACCTGAAAAACTCCACCAAAGAACTCCTACAGCTGATAAACTCCTTTAGTATCGTGGCAGGATACAAGATCAACTCCAAAAAATCAGTCACCCTCCTATATACAAAGGATAAGGAAGCAGAGAAAGAAATCAGAGAAGCGTCACCTTTCACGATAGCCACAAATAGCATAAAATATCTTGGGGTAACTCTAACCAAGTAAGTGAAAGACCTATTTGACAAGAACTTTAAGTCTTTGAAGAAAGAAATTGAAGAGGAGACCAGAAAATGGAAGGATCTCCCTTGCTCTTGGATTGGGAGGATCAACATAGTAAAAATGGCAATACTACCAAAGGCAATCTATAGATTTAATGCAATCCCCTTAAAGATCCCATCAAAGTTCTTCACAGATCTTGAGAGGACAATAATCAACTTTATATGGAAGAACAAGAAACCCAGGATAGTCAAAAAAATCTTATACAATAAAGGAACTTCTGGAGGCATTAACATCCCTGACTTCAAACTCTATTATAGAGATACAGTGTTGAAAACAGCTTGGTATTGGCATAAAAACAGAGAAGTTGACCAATGGAATCAAATAGAAGACCCGGATATTAACCCACAAATCTATGAACACCTGATTTTTTATAAAGGAGCCAAAAGCGCACAATGGAAGAAAGAGGGCATCTTCAACAAATGGTGCTGGCATAACTGGATGTCACCCTGTAGAAGAATGAAAGTAGATCCATATCTATCACCATGCACAAAATTCAAGTCCAAATGGATTAAAGATCTCAATACCAATCTTAACACACTGAACCTGTTAGAGGAGAAAGTGGGAAGTACTCTACAACATTTGGGCACAGGGAACCATTTCCTACGCATAACCCCAGCTGCACAGACATTAAGGGCAACATTGAATAAATGGGACCTCCCGAAGCTGAGCAGCTTCTGTAAAGCAAAGGACATTTTCACTAAGACACAAAGGCAGCCTACTGACTGGGAAAAGATCTTCACCAACCCTGCAACTGACAAAGGTCTGATCTCTAAAATATATAAGGAACTCAAGAGACTAGACTGTAAAATGCCAATTAACCCAATTAAAAAATGGGGCACTGAACTGAACAGAGAATTCTCAACAGAAGAAGTTCAAATGGCCAAAAGACACTTATGGTCATGCTCAACCTCCCTAGCTATCAGGGAAATGCAAATCAAAACAACTTTGAGATATCATCTTACACCTGTCAGATTGGCTAAAATCCAAAACACCAATAATAACCTTTGCTGGAGAGGTTGTGGGGTAAGAGGTACACTCATCCATTGCTGGTGGGAATGCACACTTGTGCAACCACTTTGGAAAGTAGTGTGGCGGTTTCTCAGGAAATTCGGGATCAACCTACCCTAGAACCCAGCAATTCCACTATTGGGAATCTACTCAAGAGATGCCCAATCATACTACAAAAGCATTTGCTCATCTATGTTCATAGCAGCATTATTTGTAATAGCCAGATCCTGGAAACAACCTAGATGCCCTTCAGTGGAAAAATGGATGAAGAAACTGTGGAATATATACATGCTAGAATACTTCTCAGCGGTAAAAAACAATGACATCTTGAATTTTGCATGCAAATGGGTGGAAATAGAAAACACTATTCTGAGTGAGGTAACCCAGACCCAAAAAGATGAACATGGGATGTACTCACTCATAATCGGTTTCTAGCCATAATTAAAGGACATCAAGCCTATAATTTGGGATCCTTGAGAAGATAATAAGAAGGTGAACCCCCCAAAAAAGATATAGTAATCCTCCTGGATATTGGAAGTAGACAGGATCGCCAGGCAAAAGTTGGGAACTTGAGGGTTGGGTGAAATGCGGCCAAGGGAAGATGGGGAGAGAAAAGCGTGAAGGGGAGAATGAGGTGAGCTCGGAGGAATTGGATGCTTGGGATACAGGAAGGGTGGATATGGGAGCAGGGAAGCATATATCTTAATTAAGGGAGCCACCTGAGGGTTGTCAAGAGACTTGACCCTAGAGGGGTTCCCAGGTTTCCAGGGAGACGCCCCCAGTTAGTTCCTTGGGCAGCTGAGGAGAGGGAGCCTGAAAAGGCCAGTTCCTATAGCCATACTGATGAATTTCTTGCATATCACCATAGAACTTCCACCTGGCAATAGATGAAGAAAATGACAGAGCCCCACATTGGAGCACCGGACTGAGCTCCCAAGGTCCTGATGAGGAGCAGAATGAGAAAGAAAGTCAGGACCGTGAGGGAACCTCCACCTGACGATAGATGAAGAAAATGATTGAGCCCCACATTGGAGCACTCCTGATGAGGAGCAGAAGGAGAGAAAACATGAGAAAGAAAGTCAGGAACATGAGGGGTGCATTCACTCATGGAGACAGTGGGACAGAACTAATGGGAGATCACCAACTCCAGTTGGAATGGGACTGATGGATCATGCGACCAAACCCATCTCTCTGAATGTGGCTAACAGTGGGGGCTGACTGAGAAGCAAAGGACAATGGCGCTGGGCTCTGATTCTTCTGCATGGACGGGCTCTGTGGGAACCTTCTCAGCTTGGTTGATCATCTTCCTGGACCTGGGGGGAGTTGGGAGGACCTTGGTCTTAACATAGAGTAGGGAACCCTGATGGCTCCTTGGCCTGGAGAGGGAGGGAGGGGAGGTATGGGTGGAGGTGAGGGGAGGGAAGGGGGAGGGCAAGGGGAGGGAACGGGAAGGAGGAGGGGAGGAGATGGAAATTTTTAAATATAAAAAAATAAACCATGAAAAAAAATATTCAGGAGCACCAATAAAGAAATGTTAAAATTACTCAGAAACTAAAAGGAAATTTGAATGGAAAGGGAAAATTCAAAGCAGTAAGAAGAGCAAAGATCCTGCTTAAACCTGAGAGTATTTGACAATCTAGAAAATTTTGTGTTTTTGAATCTCAACTCTCAAGTATATACAATTAATGTCAGAGTGTACCAGAAATACATTGTTCCATGTAATCTAATCGTATTTTACTTGAATTACTGAGAAAACACCAACCAATACATTTATTTTGATACTGTAACAGATTTGTTCCACTCACACAAAAACATGAAAACTGGATAAAGTCAAGTTTGTTGTAAACTATTCTCACTTAATTGTTCAAGGACAATAAGTGAAATATAGATAATGAACCCAGACATCAAGAGTTAAAAATCATAACAGTTTTCAAGTCTTAAACAGTTAAGAACAACTCTGGTTACCACATTCAGAGTACTAAAAGAACAATTTTACAAAGAACACTTTTAGAGAAGCTAAGGTGAAGAAGGACACTTAAAAGAAATCTCACAGTAGTATAGAATTGAGAACAATAGAGGGTTATTTATTTAGTGATAGTCTCACAGATCACAATCCTCTGCTGGAATGGGGAACAGCAACCCAATTCTGCAGCCTGAAAAGAGAGGCCGGACGTGTGCTTTAGGGCAGCATAAATAGTATAAGAGCCCACACCCATGTGGGCTGGTATCTTAAAGGCTATTGGCTGAAGGAGCAGAATATGCAGCCACAGCACCTCCCACATTTTTTAAATAAGAGAATCCAAACCCAATACAAAACTATATATACTAGGAACAGATATCAAGTATAAGATTAGAATTACAATGAGCATAAACAATATTAAGCAAGGAACATATACTAAATGTTTTATTATACATTCTATCCTAAGGAATCTAAGTCTTGTATAGGAAATGGCTTGGTTAGATCATAAGAGGACAGTTACTATAACTATCTCTTCTTCAACCCCATCGAAGGCCTGAGAAGGGAGATAACATTACTTGGGCAGGCAGGAAGTACAATCAAGCAACTTCCAATGTGAGCAATATATGACAAAGACAATTAGCTACCTGAGCAATCATCCAAATTTCTTCTGCATCATTGGGGCAAACATCTTTGACCTACAGACCCATAGTGTCCAGCAGACTTTTCCAGGAAGCAGGAAAATTTCAAAGACAGTTCCACCTATATTGGCAGTTTGTCAATCATTTTCTTCTGTGTCCCGAAGAATGTCTGGCAGACTTTCATGAAGCAAGAACCCCAAAGGATTGTCTCACCTTTAGGCAATTTCAGCAGTCATTTCTCTGTGTGCCCTACATGTTCAGTTCAGTAGTTCAGGCAGGAGAAGTTTCTTGTCCTAATAGTTAGCAAATTCTATAAGGAGCCTCTTCAATGCCCATCTTCCTCTTGAAGTAATTGGCACTGCCAGGAGCAGGAGTGTCTCATTGTCATTAACATTCCTAGGTTATTAAAACATTTTAAAGGCCATATTCTGAAGATTTCTGAAAGATTTGAAGAATACCCATCTAATTGAAATATATCTCTATACATCTAAAAAATCTAGCATGACTACAAGCTTGACTATTGTAGATAAGTATTTATTAACTTATATTTCTTAATTATACATTACATTTTTAAATGAGCTACACAAACACAATACCTTAATCAAGATCAGAAATACATATACAAACAACAAAATTGACCTTAAATTTGTATCAATAAACCAAGATCCATACCAATGCAAAGCTTCCGTCTCTATAGCATATCCCCCCCTTTAAATGTTGGGCACAGTTCTGTCCAAACTTCTTCCTGCTGTTTATTGGGCAAAGTAACTTTTTGAGGGGTGTTCAAGGGGTCTTATTTAATCAAACCATACTAATCCGGAAGCAATCCACAGGTTCTCATCCTCTGTGGAAACAAGAAAAGAACCTCTTTTCCAAAGCAACATATTCTTAGACCCAAATTTTGAAGTCATGATATCTTTATAATATATATGCTGGCTTAGCTTAGCAGCCCATACAATGACATGTCTCTCTGTACTTAGCTCATTCAAAGTCAAAAAATTCAAGGATAACATAATAATATATACAATCCAGACTCTCTATGAATTTTCCATTTTTACACAGCTTATTTTTCTTTTTTCTTTCTCTTCCAAGCCTACGTACATTTATCCAACACTATGACTCATATGGATTTGTCTTTATTGCATATCTGTAATTCTTTACTGCCTAGGCACACTTTTTAAAATGCTAAGCACTTCTGAAAACTTAAGCTTCACCATTACTATGTTATATATTGATACCGACCAGCACGGCAAAGCTGATTGCCACCTCCAATGCCCCATCTCAAAGCACACAGCTTTTCCATGTTGCCACCAAGCAAGCCATAGCATGTTGCTCACAAAACCCATCCAAGTCCTCAATCTTTTGAAAGAGCCAGAGATCACACTGGCAGTACAGCCAAGAAGCCTGCATTTCAAAATGGCGTGTCTTTTGTTCTGTTGCTGCTGAGTCAGGAAAGGCTCTCTTAAAGGAGCTGTGGCACACCTCTAATAAACAGCAAGAAGCTGTGTTAAACTCTGTATTTTTGTATCTAGAATTAAGCTCTCTTAGCTTTTTAAGTTGATTTTAGTTGCCACGTTGGCACCAATCTGTTGTACTCTGTCTCTTTATTTGTTATAAGGAGTTGCTTGCTGGTTCCCAGCTACCTGGGTAGCTTAGACCTGAAATAATCACATGGAAACTGTATTAATTGCAATACTGTTTGGCTAATACCTTAAGTGTATTTCTGGCTAAACTCATATCCTAAACTAATTTATCTTTATTATTTTGTATATCGCCACATGACTGTGGCTTATTAGCTAAAGTTCCCAGCATCTGTTTCAGGTGATTGATCCATGGCTTCTTCCTAACTCTGCCCTTCTTTCTCCCAGCATCCAGTCTTGTAGTGTGAAGCGGCGGGGCTGCGTCCCGCCACCCGGCTGCCGGCTAGCTTTACACCCGAAATAATTACACGGAAACTGTATTCTTTTAAAACACTGCCTGGCCCATAGTTTCAGCCTCTTATTGGCTAATACTCATATCTTGCTTTAACCCATATTTAGTAATTTATATAGCACCACGAGGGGTGCCTTACCAGGAGAGATCTTAACCTGCGTCCATCTCGGAGAGGAGAAGCATGGAGACTCCCTCTGGAGACTCCCTATGGCGGCTGCCTGAAGCGTCTCCCCAACTCTACTTCCTTGTTCCCACAATTCTGTTCTGTCTACTCCACCTACCTAATTTTCTGTCTCTTAAAGGGCCAAGGCAGTTTTCTTTATTAATTAACCAATGAAAGAAACATAGACAGATAACTTTCCTCCATCACAGTCTAGTCCTTCCCAATCTGCTCTGCCCTGCCCTGCTCTGCTATAGGCTCAAAGCAATTTTTAATTTACAGTTATCACAGCATACAGAGGGAAATTCCACATCACTAAGAAACTAAACTGACCACGAAGATTTGATAAATCTACACTTGGCAAGATACACAAAAGTAAGTTTTGAAATACTTGAAGGTCAAACCACCTAAAAATATATGAATTTGAGAGGAAAATAAATACAATTGAATATATTTTCGGAGCTAAAATAAATATACATCAGGAGATAACAAAGTAACATAAAGAATACATAGCTGGGTGGTGGTGCACACCTTTAATCCCAGCACTCAGGAGGCATAGGTAGGTGGATTTCTGTAAATTCAAGGCCATTCCGTCTCAAAAAGCAAAACAAGATCACAACAAATATTCAAAACCCATAAAAGATCAAAAAAGATAAATAAAAATCATCCATATCGAACTAAATATATAATAAAACATAAAACCATAAAAGACAAAGTCATTAAGAAAAGTCTTCAAAATAGATATCATCTTAAAGAAAGTGGCAAGCAAACTATAACTGATCTCAGCAAAACATCTAAGAAGCCATTGTGGCTTCTTACATACACCGATGTATGTGTTATGTATGGCAACAAAAATGCAATAATAAACTAACTATTCTGGAAAAATAAATCAAATTGGTCCAATCTAGAATTGTAAAAAATAAGAGTAAAAATCTCTTTTGAGGAGAGAGTAAAATTAATAGGTTAACAATAAAAGTTAAAAGAAAAATGCAACTAACTCTCAAAAAGAGACCCACATCGGAGCACTGAACTGAGCTCCCAAGGTCCAAATGAGGAGCAGAAGGAGGGAGAACATGAGCAAGGAAGTCAGGACCGCGAGGGGTGCGCCTACCCACTGAGACAATGTATCTGATCTAATGGGAGCTCACCAAGGCTATCTGGACTGGGACAGATGGAGCATGTGGTCAAACCAGACTCTGAATGTGGCTGACAATGAGGGCTGACTGAGAAGCCAAGGACAATGGCACTGGGTTTTGATTCTACTGCATGTACTGGCTTTGTGGGAGCCTAGTCTACTTGGATGTTCACCTTCCTAGACCTGGATGGAGGGAGGAGGACCTTGGACTTCCCACTGGGCAGGGAACCCTGACTGCTCTTTGGGATGGAGGGGGAGGGGAGGAGAAGGAGGGAAATGGGAGGAGGAGAGGAAGTGGAAATTTTTAATAAAAAGGAAAAAAAAAGAAAACCAAAAACTAAGGAATATTCTATAAGCTGAAAATAAATGATACTTGAAGACCACATGGCAAGATGGACCAGTGGATAAAAATGCTTGCCATCCATGAAAGTTTCATAGCCTTCTTCCAAGAACATACAGTAGAACGAGAGTACTGATCACTGAAAATTGTATTCTGAACTTCACAGGCACTTCATGGCAAACAAGCCTTAATAACACACACACACACACACACACACACACACACACACACGTCAAATATGTTTTTAAATGTATAATCTCCAGGATGACACTTAAAAAACAAAGAATATGACAAGAAAGCAGTGTATTATGGATATTGTGAATAAATCTAAACAAATACTGACTTTCTAAAGCAGTAATTATAGAATCATGTGTGGGTTTCAATTTTCTGAGATTTTTTTTGAGCAATTCAATACTTACAAAAAAGGAGAGAACAGAAAGTAAGTACATTTGGCTCATATTTCCTGTTTTCCCATGAATACCAGAGTGATACATCTATTTTAATTGAATCTACTAAAGCCACAGTTTACATTAGAGTTCAATTTTGATTTCCTTAATCATAATATCCAAATATAGAAAATAATAAATATATGTACTCAGTAATATAATTTGAAAAAAAGAAGAGCTAAAAATGTTTATGTATTATTGTCTGGGGTTATTTGAGAATTTCGTTGAATATAGATTTTGAGGTTTTTGGTGTGGTAAGCCATAAAATTATTTTAAATAGAATCTGTAAATTCTAAAAACTACCAAGCATTGAAGAAATTATTGCTATACTATAGATATTTCAAAGGGAAATCTATAGTGAATAATAATTTTATGGCAGTATTTTTGAAACTGTTGAAGAAATAGGCCATTTCTCCCTGTTTTTGCAAAATAAAAAGAAGGAAATCTGAATAGTATTATGACATTAATAAAACTAGATGGCTGTCAATTTACTTTTTACAAAATTATTCCATGTTTATGTTTATGAGATGGTAATTTCCAAAAAATATTTTTTGCAGAATCAATTTTATTACATGAAATCTAGGAAAATATGTAACACTACTGAACTTTTTTTAGTTTTTAAAGACGGGGTTTCTCTGTATAAAAGTCATAGCTGTCCTGGAACTTGCTCTTGTAAACCAGGCTGGCCTTGAACTCACAGAGACCTGCCTGCCTCTATCTTCTGAGGGCTGAAATTAAAGGCATACACCACCACTGCCCGGTTCTACTGAACTCATTTTATGGGATGAGATGTTAGTGATACAGAATCCATCATGAGTAAAGACAATAATCATTCATGAATATAAATACAAATTTCTTAAGTAAAATATAAACCAATTAAAGCAATATATAAAAATAATAATATATCATGATTAACCTGGTTTATTTCTAGAATGCAAGTATATTTAATATTATACATACATAATCTTGACACATTAATAACTTCAAATATAATTGAATGTTTGTGGATAAAAATAAGACTCAGTAGAGAAATAATATTTAAACTTGAATTTTTATTAATTTATTTAGCATGTTTATGCACGTGTGTGTGTGTTGTGCTGTGTACGTATGTGAGTGTGGAGGTCAGAAGACAAACTGCAGGAGTCAGTTCTTTCATTCCCCTGTGTGGGTTCTGAAAATCCCAGCCCAGCTCAGATTATCAAGCATGGTGGCAAGCATATTTACCTGCTGAGTAATCTCATTGTCTCAGGAATAAACTTGCATAATCAAGTTGTCAATATTCATTTAAAAACCCTAACAAGTACATAAGATTTTGTATTTTACAATAAGACCAGAGAATTTTTTCATATCATGAAGCAAGACAAGAATGATTATTATCATTATTCAATGTTATTTCAATTCAATATTTTAACATAGTAAAATAAGAGTGAGTTAAAAAGCATAAGGTTTGGAAAGGAAAAAATAAACTGTAATCTCTTACATTAATACAATTTTCATTTTAGAAAGTCTAAATTGATAAATTATTTGTATTAATAAATTAGTGACATGTTTCTGAATTTTAAAAATTGGTTATTTCAAACAGTATCAAACAGTAAATGAGATAAATATGTCCTTATTTAGTAGATATCTATACTTTTGGGAATAAATCTAATATAATTTAGAAATCTTATATATTACAATAATATTAAGATATACAGTTCTTTTCTGGGATGAACCCTGTTATTCAATCTCTAGTGGTAAACCTTAAATGCTTGAACATGCCAGCAACACTAAATGGATTAAGTATTTATATATATACATATATTATATACACACACGTGTGTGTGGAACAATATTTATAGAATAAAACACCTTGAATGAGAGAGGGAATGGGAACACTATTGGAGGGGAAGAGAGAAGGAAAGGAGAAATGTATTATGAGAGACAAAAGAAATGCTTGTAAAATGCCTTCACAAAATGTAAACTCTCTCTCATATGTAGATAGATAGATAGATAGATAGATAGATAGATAGATAGATAGATAGATAGATTTTTCCAACTTTACAGAATGATATATAACAGGACCAGAGGATGGCTTAGTTAGTAAAGTGTTTGCAACACTTGAGTTCAGATCCCCAACAGCCACATAAAGTGCTAGACACAGCATTATGTGACTTCAATACCAATCCTGGGGAGATAGAGACAGAGAGATTCTGGGTCTAGCTGACCATACACTCAAGCTAATCAATAAGCTTTGACTTCAGTGAGAGATTCTATCTCAAAAGAATAATTAACAGAAGGTATTGAGGAAGATTTTCAACACCCACCTCTGGTCTCACACACACAACAACCTTCCCCTATGCATAACCCACCTTACCCCCAAACAATGGTGGTCAGTGTTAACTGTCAATTTGACAGAGTCTAGAAATATCTGTCAAATTAGTCCCTGGGCATGGCTGTGGAGATTGCTTGATTTTTTTTAAACTTGAACTAGGAAGACTCATCTTAATTGTTTGTGGCATTATTGCTTGGGCAGGGAGTCCCAGACTATATAAAATAAAGAATTTGAGCTGAATACTAAAATGCATGCATTTGTTGCTCTCTAGTTCTTGATTGTGAATTAATGTAACTGGTTCCTTCAAGGTCTTGCAGATATGACTTCCTTGCCACAGTGGATTATAATTGTACTGTGAAACAGTTTTTCCCACAAATTGCTCATCTCTCACTGTATCATCACAGTAGCAGAGAAATAAATTAAGGCACAAATGAACATATATACACACAAACACACATTAAAAATATGTAACATGTTTAAGGATATGGAGACAATGTTATTTAAAGATACTAACTCCCTGAATCCATGCATAGGTACAGTGTGTTTACAATATCTTTTTTTATGAATTTAACAAGCTGATTTTGTCATTTTTCCTGGAAGTAATGACAGCAAGAAACAGCCATAGTGTTCATGAAGAAGAATATGGGAGGAATTGCTAAAACAGTAAGTTAATGATCGTGGATACACATAGAACAACAACAACAAAATCCTGAAATATTTCTATGAATAATTGGACATTTTATCTATAGATAAGTGCTTTATGGATTAGTGAGAAAATACTGACTCTTAAATATTTCTGAGACATGGGGAATCAGTGCACTGGGAAACCCAAATAGCCTCATATCACACTAATAAGTAAACACAGAAAAACAAACTAATTGTGAAGGAGGACAGTACAAATCTTTCAACATAATATTAATTTTTCTTAATACAAGAGTTTATTTTTAAAAATGCTTTAAGTGATTTATATTTGTGTGTGTGCATGTGTGTGTGTGTGTGTGTGTGTGTGTGTGTGTGTGTGTGTGTGTGACAGCATGTATATGGATGCTGAGGACAACTTTGTAGAGTCATTTCACTCCTTTCATATGTATGTGGTTTCTAGGGATTAAACTCAAGTGGCCAGGTTTCTTCCAAGGATCAAACTCAAGTCACCATACTTACAAGACAAGCTACTTTGCCTATTGAGCTTTCTTGCCAATTCGACTCAGAAGTTTCTTTTTTAAAAAATTTTTTTCTTTATTTTTTATTTAATTTTTTAAATATTATTAAAAAATCTCCATCTCCTCCCCTTCACCCCATTCCCTCCCCTCCACTTCACCCATACCCCCTCTCCCTCCCTCTCCAGGCCCCAAAGCCATCAGGGTTCCCTACACTATGTTAAGTCCAAGGTCCTCCCAACTTCCCCCAGGTCCAGGGAGATGAACATCCAAACTGACAAGGCTCACACAGAGCCTGTCCATGCAGAAGAATCAAAGCCCATCGCCATTGTCCTTGGCTTCTCAGTCAGCCTCCAACATTGGCCACAATCAGAGAGTCCGGTTCGATTTCATGTTCCATCAGTCCCATTCCAACTGGTCTTGGTGATCTCCCGTTAGTTCTGTCTCACCGTCTCAGTGGGTGAACACATCCCTCACGGTCCTGACTTTCTTGCTCATGTTCTCCCTCCTTCTGTTCCTCATCAGGACCTTGGGAGCTCAGTCTGGTACTCCAGTGTGGGGCTCTGTCTCTATCTCCATCCATCGCCAGATGAAGGTTCTATGGTGATATGCAAGATATCAGTATGGCTATAGGTTCTGGCTTTTTCTGGCTCCCTCTCCTCAGCTGCCCAAGGAAGTAGCTGGGGGCATCTCCCTGGATACCTGGGAACCCCTCTAGAGTCAAGTCTCTTGACAACCCTCAGATGGCTCCCTTAATTAAGATATATGCTTCCCTGCTCCCATATCCACCCTTCCTATATCCCAACCATCCCATTTCCCGAAGATCTCCCCATCCTCCCCTTCACACATTTCTCTCCCCATCTTCCCTTGGCCGCATCTCACCCTGCCCCCAAGTTTCCAATTTTTGCCTGTCAATCTTATCTACTTCCAATATCCAGGGGGATAACTATGTTTTCATTTGGGTTCACCTTCTTATTTATCTTCTCTAGGATCACGAATTATAGGCTCGATGTCCTTTAATTATGGCTAGAAACCGATTATGAGTGAGTACATCCCATGTTCATCTTTTTGGGTCTGGGTTACCTCACTCAGAATAGTGTTTTCTATTTCCATCCATTTGCATGCAAAATTCAAGATGTCATTGTTTTTTATCGCTGAGTAGTATTCTAATATGTATATATTCCACAATTTCTTCATCCATTCTTCCACTGAAGGGGCATCTAGGTTGTTTCCAGGTTCTGGCTATTACAAATAATGCTGCTATGTACATAGTTGAACAAATGCTTTTGTAGTATGATAGGGCATCTCTTGGGTATATTCCCAGGAGTGGTATTGCTGGGTCCTGGGGTAGGTTGATCCCGAATTTCCTGAGAAACCACCACACTGCTTTCCAAAGTTATTGCACAAGTTTGCATTCCCACCAGCAATGGATGAGTGTACCCCTTACCCCACAACCTCTCCAGCAAAGGCTATCATTGGCGTTTTTGATTTTAGCCAATCTGACAGATCAGCCAGAAGTTTCTTAAATATATAAAATTCATGGAATGAAGTTCTTTGAGGGGAAATTATTATGATAAAATTTATGAAATGGATAAACAATCTATCCAACTGATCAGAAGAAAGAGAAATTTTAAATAAATCTACAACTAGTAAGAAGATTTAATCAGTAATAAATCAAATCAAAACTAAACTAAACAGGGGCTGGAAAGATGGCTCAACAGTTAACTGTACATCCCTCTCTGATGGAGACCTGAGTTCAGTTTCTAGTACTTATAATGAGCCATTGACAACAGCTTGTAACTTAAGCTGCATGGAATCCAATTCTTTATTCTGGCCCCTCAAAGCATCTGCAATTGTGTACATACTCATGCACGCACAGACATACACACACACACACACACACACACACACACACACACACACACACACACATGGGAGGGGAGGGAGAAAGAGACAGAGACAGAGATCACCAACAGACAACCATCCAAGGACAAATCAAGACAAGGTGAAATCATTGGTGAAATATACCTGATATTTAAAGAAGAACTGACACATATCCTTTTCAAACTTGTCTAAAAATTGTAACTTAATGTTGCAAAGAAAGCCAGATAAAAAAATATAAGAAAACTACAGAAGAATATTTGTTATGAAAACTGACTCCATATGTCATTAGCAAACTGCAACTGGCATATTAAAATAAAAACAAGTGTTTGGGGAAAGGTTCTCTAGAATATACATACATACACACACACATATATATAATTATGTATATATATATATGTATATGTATGTATTATGACATAAATGGTGATTTATCAGACTGGGTTAAATGATAGGGTTTGATTAGTTCAGCAATATATATCTACATGATGAAGATGTAAAAACTTCAGTAATTACTCAGTCTGTAAGACTGAATACCTCAGTATAGTGTGTTGAAGGCCTGAAAGTTCCCTGGAGTGTTAGTGGTAATAACTTCACATTATAAGGTCAAAGAAGTCAATGATGCATCAGCAATGATAAAGGTGCTCATGCAGGGAGAAGCAAACATGTATTCACTGAATTTTTCTTATATTTCTGTATATCTTGGTCTCCTGTTGAAAAGTGATGCCTATTTTGCCGACAGACTCCTCCACGCCAAGAACTCATGATTAGGAAGCTCATATGACCCAAGGGTGAATCTACTACTATTATCCTGCTAAGTGGACATGGTATCAAACTTATTTCTAATTCATATCTCTTTACCCATAAATAAATGCGGCTCTCGGACCTCATCAGAAAGGTTTTTGTTCAGTAGACTGAATACAGAGACTCACAACTCATTATAGTATAGAAAATAAGTGTCAGTGGAGTGGATAGTCACAAAGTGAACATTTATATCACTCCCATGGTTTAGGTTCCATCACAGACGAGCAAGAGGAGAGATTTAAGTACCAAAAGCTAAGGATGAATTCGAGTAAAATGTTATCTTCTGGACATGGCAGACCACCTACAACCACGAACTTACAGCAGCTATGGTTGCCTATGTAAGAAATTCATAAGATAAAACTAGACAGTATTCTAGCATGAAACAGGGAGGGGGAGAGGCTCAAAGGACTCCATCACAACTGAGGGGATTCTGGTGAAAAGACAATTGTTTTTTTTTTTTTTTTAATTGTGAGGCCATTGGTAGGTCAACAACAACCCAGTGGATAGCTTCACATGTATGAGCATATAGGAATCATAAAACTGACTTGGCGTGTTATTTAAACGATAAGAGAAAGACAGCATTGGTGGTTGGATATATGAGTACTTAAGAGGTGGAGTGGGAGGTTAATATTATTAAAAATAAATTATATGAAATTCTCAAGGAATTAATAAAAATATTGTATTTCACAAACCTTTCTTGTTGAATCAGAAGGTATAAAAATATGTTTCTGTTGATAGGCCCTACTATTATTGATAGTAGAATGTATCTCTTATCACTACACCCTAAATACGGACAGAAAGGCATCAGTTCATAATTTAGGAATAAAGCTTCTAGAATCAAATTTGTAAAAGAAACTGGCAGAAATTGGGATAATTTTTATAGGGTATACACTTTCAGTTGCAAGAGGAAAGCTTTTTGAGGTTCTAATATACATGATGCTAATTATAGTTAACATTATTATTGTTTTCACTTGAAATTATATGAGAGTTCGTGTCTTTATCCCTATGATGCACATGAATGATTACATTGGTCATCCATTTAACTGTACTAATGGGTACAAAACTGACACATATGTGTTTGTGTGTGTGTCAAATCATCACATAATATACCTGAAACACATATAATATATGCTAATCTGAAAAGTGGCAATTTTGAAGTTAGAGTGTAGTGATATTTTGTTTCTGTAAATGGATGGAAACAGAAAACACTATTCTGAGTGAGGTAACCCAGACCCAAAAAGATGAACATGGGATGTACTCACTCATAATCGGTTTCTAGCCATAATTAAAGGACATCGAGCCTATAATTCAGGATCCTTGAGAAGATAATAAGAAGGTGAACCCAAATAAAAACATATAGTTATCATCCTGGATATTGGAAGTAGACACGATCGCTGGGCAAAAATTGGGAACTTGAGGGTGGGGCGAGACGGGGCCAAGGGAAGATGGGGAGAGAAAAGCGTGAAGGGGAGAATGGGGGGAGCTCGGAGGAATGGGATGGTTGGGATATAGGAAGGGTGGATATGGGAGCAGGGAAGCATATATCTTAATTAAGGGAGCCATCTGAGGGTTGTCAAGAGACTTGACTCTAGAGGGGTTCCCGGGTTTCCAGGGAGATGCCCCCAGTTAGTTCCTTGGGCAGCTGAGGAGATGGAGCCCGAAAAGGCCAGTTCCTATAGCCATACTGATGAATTTCTTGCATATCACCATAGAACCTCAACCTGGCGATAGATGAAGAAAATGACAGAGCCCCACATTGGAGCACCGGACTGAGCTCCCAAGGTCCTGATGAGGAGCAGAAGGAGAGAGAACATGAGAAAGAAAGTCAGGACCGTGAGGGGTGTGTTCACCCATTGAGACGGTGGGACAGAACTAACGGGAGATCACCAACTCCAGTTGGAATGGGACTGATGGAACAGGGGACCAAACCGGACTCTCTGAATGTGGCCAATGTTGGAGGCTGACTGAGAAGCCAAGGACAATGGCGCTGGGCTTTGATTCTTCTGCATGGACGGGCTCTGTGGGAGCCTTCTCAGCTTGGTTGATCATCTTCCTGGACCTGGGGGGAGTTAGGAGGACCTTGGTCTTAACATAGAGTAGGGAACCCTGATGGCTCCTTGGCCTGGAGAGGGAGAGAGTTGGGGTATGGATGGAGGGGAGGGGAGGGAAGGGGGAGAAGGAGGGGAGGAGATGGAAATTTTTAAATATAAAAAAATAAACCATGAACAATTTATAAAACATAAATACTCAGTATTTGTACAACACACTATTGAAATCACCCATTAGCATGGGTAAGTTCATTCTTAATTTCAGTACACAGGGTGAACTTTATACATGTGTGCTTTTCCTTTAATAATATTTAAAGTAATGTGAGAGAAAATTATGAATCATAATTACTTCATGATGTAACTTGTGCTTTTAGTTTGTTAATTTTTTGTGTCACAGTGAACATTAACATTAATCTACTCTAAGTTATCACCTAAAAATGATGTTTGTCAGAAGAATATATGAAGGGCTTCAAATGAAAAATAAACAAAAACACAAACAACAACAACAAAAAATAAACCATGAAAATAAAAAGATCAGAGATCAGAACTAAGCCACTTGAGGCCAGGCAGTCGTGGCACACACCTTTAATCCCAGGACATGGGAGACAGAGGCAGACAGGTCTCTGTTATTGTTAGTTGAAGGCCAGCCTAAGCTACATGAAATTGATCTAGTCTAAAAGAGAAAGAGAGCTCACACAAAAGTGATCTTAGCACTTGGAATCCCATGCCTTTAATCCAGCACTAGGGTGGTGGAGACAGGACTGTTACAGCTGGGCACAGAGGGGAATATAAGGTGGGAGGAGACAGGAGTTCATTTAGTCTGGGGCAGTAGTCAGAGGCAGCAGTCTGGACAGTAGTCTAGGCAGTCAGTCTGAGGAGGCAGTCTGAGGACAGGATTGCCATTTTGGTCTGGTTATTGGCAGAGGTAAGAACTCTAGTGGCTGACCTCTCTGTTTCTCTGATTCTTCACTTTTCACCCCCTGATAGATGACTTTGAGTTTTTATTTTAATATTAGTTAGAATTAGTGCTATGTTAGAGAGATGACTCAACTATAAATATCACTTGCTACTCTTTCAGAAAACAAGAATTTGGGTCTCAGTGCCCACATTTAGAAGCTCACTACCGTTATTAGAACTTCAGGCAATCCAGCATGCTCTTCTGGCCTCCACGAGTATCTATACACATATGTTTGCACACATCTACACACACACACACACACACACACACACACACACACACACACACTAATAATTTTATTTCACAGTTTAAACAATCATTCAAACTCAGTATACTTAGGTAAAGATAGAGGATCTAAGGATAATGTTTGAGTGATTGCTAATAATCCAGTAACAGAGTAAATATTACGCTGTCTTTAAATCTCCTCTGCCCAAAAAATTAGTCTAAAACTTTTCAATTTATCTTCATGTGGTTTCTTAAGACAAGGGCAAAATGCAGCCACAAAATATCACAAGAGTTATCTCTAGAGCAATTGCTAATATTGTTCTCTTTTGAAACCTCTGATCTAGGCCTTCATAGTCCACATGGATCTCAATACTACTGTCTTCCAAGTTCCAACTAGGATGGTCCATTAAGCCTCACTGACAAGGTTCAACCACTTTCTATCCCAAAGTCCCAAATTCTTCCACATTCTTCAAAAAACAAAAATGAAAACAAACAAAAACAGCATTGTCAGACCTGCTACAGCAATAGGTTACCTCTTGAAACCAACTTCAGTCATATTTTTTCTGTTGTTGTGGTAAGATATCATGACTAAGGTAATATCAAAGACAATATTTATTGGAGCTTCGATTAGAATTTCAGCAAATTAGAGTCCATGAACACTATGGTTGAGAGCATGACAGTAACCAGGAAGGCATGACACTGGAGCAACTGCAGAGATCTTACATTTTGGTCCACAAGCACAAGACAGAGAGGTCTGAGAATGGCATTGGCTATTCAGTCCTCAAAGATAGCTCCCAGTAATATACCTTCCCCAACACGGCCATGCCTCTTAATCCTTTCCAAATAATTCTCAACTGAGGACCAAATATTGAAACGTGTGATACAATAGGGAGTTATTTTGTTTTAAATCATGACACTTGCCTTTCTTTAAATATTCATTTATGTTTTTTGAAATAATGTACTGTTTTTCTGTGTAATACTTTTCAATTTACAAAATAAAGAACATCAAGTTGCATAAGATCAGTGCACTCTGCATAGAATAATTCAGTATATGTGTATACATGCATATTTTCTTTGCAAATAAGCTAATTTGAATTATACAAAACTAAGTTGAGATTTCACTTACTATAAAGTAAATATGTTTTACAACGTGGCTTTAATGACTACATATTAGTTAATTTTTGCTGTCTACCACAGTTGGTATGAATGTTAATTGCATTAAAGTTTGTGAAATTTAATTCTGCAGTAGAGATCTTTATATTTTCTGTTGAAACATTTTCCAATTTAGAACAAATTATATGTGAATATCCAGGTCAAAGATTATGTACATTTTGACCCTTTGAATACATATCAGTAAATTTCTGTTTAGGAAGATTTTATTAGTTTACAGTGGAACAAGTCGGGACTTTTTTATCTCACCTTTTTTGACCTTAAGTATTATTATTATTATTATTATTATTATAAATTGCTGAAACTTCAAAAATGGTATCTCATTTTAAATTGCATTCCTGAGATTACTCTATGCTATTATTTTCTTTATTTGTGCATTGCTTATTCATAACCTTAGTTCACTTCAAAAATAAGGTATTTTTATCCACTTGTCTAATAGGATTTATTACAAAATTATATATTAGTTGTTCTTTAAAACATTATTTCATATAGTCCATATAGGCCACCAACTCAATATGCAATCTTACTTCCTTCAAATTGCAGTGCTGGTAATACTGGTGTACACCACCATATTAAGCTAAAAGATAATTCTTTATCTGGAATAAACATTGCAAGTCATTTCCAGTCCACTAATGCTTTTTGGTAATATTGTCTAATCCACTGCTTCCCACATTTTTTAGTTTAAGCACTTAGAACTAGCTTTATTCCTACAGAACAAATAATCATTTGTGCTTTCCTATAATATTTCATAATTTTAAATTTTATATTTATCTCTTATATTTATTTTTTTAAACTTTGTGTATAGTGAGTGATATTTTGTTTTGTAAATGAAGCTTGCCTGAAAATCAGAGTGCGAAACTAGTCACACTAGTCAGCCATACATGCCAGGCAGTGGTGATACACACCTTTAAGCAGCCACACAAGTTAGCCATAGAGGCCGGCTGTTGGTGGTGCACACCTTTAATCCCAGCACTGGAGAGATAATATAAGACAGGAGGAGACAGGATCTCAGGGTCTCAGTGTCAGTCTGAGGTTTGGTGGAGAGCAGCACCCTCTGAGAATCACCCCTTCAGTCTCAGCATTAGTAGAGGTGAAAACTCTCTAGTGACATGGCTGCTTTGCTATTCTGATCTTCAGCTTGAACACCAATATCTGTCTCTGAGTTTTTATTTTTCCTACTACATCCGTGCATGACCTAGAAATTAAAATATTTTTAAATAGTTACCATAATACTATTTCTCAAATAATTTGTCCCTTCCTTCTTCGTATGTTGTTTAAACAATAACTTTAAAAAATCTATTACTGGAATTCCTCACCAGCTGGCAAGCAGGTGAGACCTGCCTTTCAGGCTGCACTACCACCCAACCCTTCCAACCACTGAACTCTGCCCCTTCATGACCCACTCTGATGCCCAACCCCATGCACCTGAACATCCTTACCATGGTGAGGCCTACCCTTCATCCCTAGAAGACTACATAGACACAGGTGCAAACCACACCAGTTGTAAGAACAGACTGCATAGGCACAGGCATGACCCACACCAGTTGTAAGAAGAGATGAACAAACACCAGAATAAGAATACACTCAACAACCGAAAGAGCATGATGGCACCACCAGAACCCCCCAGTGATCCTACAAGAGCAAGAGATGAACATCCCAATGCCACTGAAACACAAGAAAAAGACTTTGAATATAACTTTATAAAGATAATAGAGGTATGATCCCCCACCAAACCAGTGACCACTCCACCAGCCCACAAGCAACTGGAGGGACAAGTGAGTATCTGATATCACAGCTGAAGAGCCCTGCTCTCTAGGTCTTAGCCTCCCCACTCCCCCACCCATAGCACCCCCAGCAACCAGGCAGCATCGCCCTCTCCCACCAACCATCCCCTACTGCACCAACAAACACAGGACCCACTGGCTCTACCTGCACCTGTAGGGACAGGCCCTAGCACCCACCCTTCCCCCACTCTCAGTACCCCCAGTGACCAGGACCCTCTCCTGCCAATAATCCCTCACTGCACCAGGGACCATTGGGCCCACTGACCTCACTTGCAGCTGACCTCTGATGCCACAGGTCCCAAATGTACCCAGAGGAAGAGACCCCAACTGAACCTGGAGGAAGAGAGACCATCAAATCTACAGACCACACCTGTACCAATTGGAGGAAGAGATGGGTAGACAACAGTGTAAAAATACATACATTATCATAAAGATCAGTATGGCAGTACCAGAAACTAGTGGTTCCACAACAGTACAGCTTGAATATCCCAATGCACCTGAAGCAGAAGAAAATGACCTTAAAATAACTTTATGAAGATGATAGAAAGAGGAAATAAAAATTTTCCTTAAAGAAATGGAGGAAAAGACAAACATAAAATTGGAAGAAATCAATAAGTCCTTTTAAAGAAAGTCAAGAAAATCAAGAAAACCAAAAAAAAAAAAAAAAAAAAAAAACACAAGTGAGGGGAACAGTTCAAGTCTTGAAAATTCAAATAGAAGCAATAAATAAAACACAAACTGTGGAAATGGAAAATCTGGGTAAACGAACAGGAACTACAGATGCAAGCATGACTAACAGAATACAAGAGATGGAAGAGAGAATCTCAGGTGTTGAAGATACAATAGAGGAAATAGATTCTTCAGTCAAAGAAAATGTTAAATCCAACAAATTCTTAACACAAAACGTCTAGAAAATCTGGGACACCATGAAAAGACTAAACCTAAGAATAATAAGAATAGAAGAAGGGAAAGAATTGCAGCTCAAAGTCACAGAAAATATATTCAGCAAACTCATAGAAAAAAACTTTTCCAACCTAAAGAAGGCTATGCTTATGTAGGTGCAAGAAGCTTACAGAACACCAGATAGACTAGATAAAAAAGTCCCCTCATGCCAAATGATAATCAAAACACTAAACATACATAATAAATAAAGAATATTAAAAGTTGCAAAAGAAAAAGGACAAGTAACATATAAAGGCAGACCTATCAGAATTATACTCGACTTCTCAATGGAAACTCTAAAATCCAGAAAGTCCTGGACAGATGTGCTGCAGACACTAAGAGACCATGCATCCCAGCCAAGATTACTATACCCAGCAATGTTCTCAGTCACCATAGATGGAGAAAACAAGATATTCTATGACAAAACCAGATTTAAAAATACCCATCCATGAATCCAGGCCTACAGAATTTATTAGAAGGAAAATCCCAACACAAGGAAACTAACTCCACCCACAGAAAAACAGGCAACAGATAACCTCACACCACCAAACCCCAAACACAAACACTACCACTACCACCACCAAAACCCAAATATAACAGGAATTAGCAATCACTGGTCCATAATACCTCTTAATAGCAATGGTCTCAATTCACCTAAAAAAAAAAAGACACAAGTTATCAGAATTAATACAAAAATAGGTCTCAACCTTCTGCTGTATACAAGAAGCACACCTCAACCTCAAAGGCAGACATTACTTGAAAGTGAAGGGTTGGGAAAGATTTTCCAAGCAAATGGACCTAAGAAACAAGCGGGTGTAGCTATCATAATATCTTAAAAAAATAGACTTCAAACTAAAATTAATCAAAAGAGATTGTGGAAGGACATTTCATATTCACCATAGGGAAAATCCATCAAGATGAAGTCTCATTTTTAAACATCTATGCCCCAAATACAAGGGCACATATATTTGTAAATGAAACATTACTAAAACTTAAATCACAGATTAAACCTCAGACACTAATAGTGGGAGACTTCAACACCCCATTCTCACCACTGGACAGGTCTGCAAGATAGAAACTTAACTGAGAAATGAGGAAACAGATGTCTGACTCAAATGGACTTAATAGACATATCTATACCTCACATGTAAAACTCATGTTCTAGTTGATCCAAGACCTCAACATAAATTCAGTTACACTGACCCTGATAGAAGAGAAAGTAGGAAGAACCCTTGAACTCATGGGCACAGGGGTTAATTCCTAAATATAAAACCAATAGAACAGACACTGAGATTGGTAATTAATAAATGGGATCTCCTGAAACTGAAAACTTCTGTAAGGCAAAGGGCACTGTCAATAAAACAAAATGGCAGCCTACAGAATGGGAAAAGATCTTCAACCACCCCACATCTGACAGAGGGCTGATCTCCAAAATATACAAAGAACTCAAGAAATTAGACATCAAAACACCAAATAATCCAAAAATGGGGTACAGATTTAAACAGAATTCTCAACAGAAGACTCTCAAATGGCCAAGAAATTGTTAAACATCTTTAGCTATGAGGGAAATGCAAATCAAAACAACTCAGAGATACCATCTTATACCTGTCAGAATGGCTAAGATAAAAATTGCTAATGACAGACTATGTTGGATAGGATGTGGAATAATGGGAACACTCCTCTGCTGGTGGGAGTACAAACTTGTACAGCCACCTTGAAAATTTGTATGGTAGTTTCAGAAAATTGAGAATCAATCTACCTCAAGATCCAGATATATTACTCTTGGGCATATACTCAAAGGATGCTAAATCATACCAGAAGGACACTTTCTCATATATATTCATAGTAGTAATATTCATAATATCCAGAACCTGAATACAACCTAGATGTCTCTTAACCAAAGAATTTATAAAGTATATATGGAACATTTATACAAAGGAGTACTGCCTAGCACTAAAAAACTGTAACATTATAAAATTTACAGACAAATAGGTTAAACTAGAAAATAGATTGAACCTCCTGAGTGAGGTAACACAAATCCAGAAAGACAAATGAGGCATGTACTCACTCATAAGTGGATATTAGATGTAAAGCAAAATATAACCAGGCTATATAATCCAAAGCCCCAGAGAAGCTATGTAACAAGGAGGACCCTAAGAGGGATGCATGGATTTCCCTGGAAAGAGGAAATAGATGAGATGTCCTGGATAAGTTGGTGCCAGGGGGATAAGTGGAGGGAAGGGTATGAGAGGATGGGAACATGAGGGATTGGGTTGGTCGAGTTGGGGGCAGGAAGGAGAAGGAGAGTAATGAAAGGATATCTTGATAGAGGGGGTTATTTTGGGATTAGGCAGAAACTTGGTGCAAGTGAAACTTGCAGGAATCCACCACAAGGATGACCCCAACTAAGACTCTTACCAATAGTGGAGGGGATACCTGAACTTGCCGTCTGTAATCAGATTGGTGAGTATCCCAATTGGCATCAGAGAGCATTCATCCAGTAACTGATAGAAGCAGATGCAGAGATCCACAGCCAAGAAATAGGCTGAGCTCTGGGAGTCCTGTTAAGAAAGGGAGGAAGGATTGAGAGCATGATAAGGGAACCCGCAGAGACAACTGACCTGACCTAGTGGGAGCTCAGGGACTCTGGACTGACAGCTGCAGAGCCTGCATGGGACCAACCTAAGCTCTCAGCATGTGGGTGATGGTTGTGTAACTTGGTCTGTTTATGGGGCCCCTAGCAGTTGGATCAGGACCTGTCCTTGGTGCATGAGCTAATTTTTTAGAACCTATTCCCCATTCTGGGGTGCCTAGCCCAGCCTTGACACAGGGGGGAGGAGCTTGATCCTGCCTCAGTTTGATATGTCATTCTTTGTTGACTCCCAAGGGAGGCCTATTCCTTTCTGAATGGATAAGTGGATGGAGAGTAGAGAGGAAGTTGGGGGAGGGAACAGGAAGAAAGGAGGGAGAGGAAACCATGCTTGGTATATAAAATAAATAAAAAATAATAAAAAAGAAAAAACTATGACTGAAATTCTTAGAATTTCATTTTTTATAGTTTTCCTTTAGTCTTGATTTTGCTATGTGAGTGAATTTAGACTTTACATAGGAAAAATAGAAGTGTCAGAAAAGTTGATGATTTATCTCAGGGCAACTAGTTTATAAGTAACATTAACCTAGGCTTCGAAATCAAGTAATCCAATTACTATCCAAATTATCTTTATTTTGTCACTACAAACAAAAAAAAAGTATCAGACATTTCAAATAAGTATTGGAACTAGAGCAAATTTCAAGTCATTTACAAGTTTATAGTTGTGAATATGACCTCCACATTATAATTTAACAATTTAAGTCGCTAAAATGCACTTGTTTATGCATACTAAAACTAGTAAACATTCATCTAGAAGCAAAATA
Organism: Arvicola amphibius; assembly: GCF_903992535.2. Classification (NCBI taxonomy): domain Eukaryota; kingdom Metazoa; phylum Chordata; class Mammalia; order Rodentia; family Cricetidae; genus Arvicola; species Arvicola amphibius. Next base: position 70,862,215 of record NC_052065.1, read on the forward strand.
TTATATATCAGTGGCTGCTGAGAGTTAGAGGATTAGTCTTCCTTGAGATGAACCTGTAATAGGCTTTCTAGTACTAAGTGGTCAGCCTTGAAATTATAAACATCCTAGCAAAACTAAACAGACTTAGCAGGATTTATTTAGTTAGTTATAAGTTTGTAAGTCTAGTTATACATTTATTTAGTTATAAGTTTACCTGTAACAGTAGTAACTAAAGAAAAGGGAGCCATGGATTTGACAGTGAGTAAAGGGGTGCATGGAATGGGTTTCAGGGAGGAAAGGAAGG